>NC_056743.1:510669587-510762087 GCF_019279795.1 Protopterus annectens
CAGCAGGCACTGTAGTGGGAGGAGCTGATTGAGCTGACCGTTGACTATGCCCTGGGGCTAGTACGCTTATCACCTCGAAGGCTCCCCCATCAGAAAGGCCAGAGGGCCCCCACTCCGAAGACGTAGGAACCCCAGGCCGCACCGACAGGGAAGGCTCAGAGGCCGATGTCGGGGCCGAGCTCACCAGAGCCGACGCTCCGAGAGGGAGAACGGGGTCGGACAATGGTCCGATGCCACTCGACCCCTCGGAGCATACTAGAAAGATCAGGCACCCGGATCCGTCCAATGAAGTTATCAAAGAGGAGATCGGGGTGGAAGAAGGAGCCGAAGGGGGAGGTATCTGCTCAGATGCCACAACAGTCATGGCTCCGAGGAGCTCCGGCTCTGAACTCTGAGGGAGAGTCGAAGGAGGAAATTTAGGTGGAGTTGTAATAGCTACCGTCTGACGAGATGGGCTAGAGATAATCTGGGCCAATACCTGAGACTTTAACAGCCTACTTACCACTCTCTCAAGGTCGTAATCTGAAAGTCTGGACGACCGAGAAGATCGGCTCAGATGGCTCCGCTCCGAGAGCAGGGGAGACCTCAGAGCCGAATGGATGGACTCCAATGAAGGGGATCTTGACCTCTTCTTAGATGGAGCCAACGGAGCAGAGGACACGTCGGCTCCAGCCGGAGCGGACAGTGAAAGCATGGGCTCAGAGGTATCGGCACCGAGTGGTGCAGAGACTGGAACCTGTGACTCAAAGGGATCGGCTCCAGCTGGAGCCGATCTAGGCACAGACAAGGAGCCAGCAGCCGAAGGCTTAGTACTTGGAGCCGATGGTTTTGCTGGTTTCGAGGGCCTCCCAGACGCAGACTTAGTCGGGGAGCCCTCGGCCTTTAACAATCCCCTCAGTATAAGTTTGTTCCTGCACTCCTGCAGGACTCCAGGACTGAATGCATGAAATACTGAACAAGAGTCCTGCAGGTGCAGGGGTCCCAGGCAGTAAACACAAGTGTGACAGTGTCAGACATTTTCTGACAGCACGAGTCACACTTCTTAAAGCCCGAGACCTTAGTTTCCTTTGGTTCCTTCGACATAAGTGTCGAGGGTTCACAAAGGTGAGAGAAAAACACTCAAAAAAACTATAAATTAACAATAAAAATGTTAATAGGGATACAGACACACCCAAGCACTCCACAGGATTCCTAAGAAAAAATAGGAAAGGGGCAGGCTTAAGGCCTAACCTAAGAGTGGAGGGGGGGGGGGTACAAGGGATAAAAAGGGAAGGTATAAAAACAGTAATAGAGTTAAAGGTAATTGCTAACTATTGAAAAGAAACTAGGTGAAAAATTAACCCAAAAGGCACACCTCGCAAGCGAAAGCAGCAATCGAGATCTGAGGAGTTGTCGCCTAGCATCATGGGATATAGGGTTGCCTCGAGCTGGTGAAATAAGCTCTCCAGCTTTAATAAGTGGCAGAGTCGGAGCCGATCATCCAATAAGAATGAAGGCAAGATTGACAACTTAACATTCATTGTTTCCAGGCTGACAATGTTGACTCCATAAACTTTTTAGGTACCACTGAAGTTTCCTCATATGCAGTCTCGCATATGGAATTAGTAGAATGCAGGATGCCATGACCCCAAAGCCTGCAGAATTCGTCTTGCAGATAACTGGGTTTTTGTTGCCATTTGTTTGAAGTATGTTGTCAGTTGCCTTTCTCTGGCGTAAGGTAAGCCATCTGGGCAGTTGTATTAAAGCTGGCACCCAGGAATGTAATTTGAGAGGGTACCAGTTGGGATTTCTTTTCGTTTATTGTGTACCCAAGGCATGTTAGAAGCCTTTTTACAAACACCAGATGTTGGAGTGTCTTTGTCCTCTGCTTGAATGAGACAGTCCAGATAAGGATAAATTTGCATGCTTGTCTGCAGAATGCAATCACTGGTGCCAGGCACTTTGTAAAGACCCCGGGTGCAGTAGACAAGTCAAAGGGCAGTGCAAAGAATTTGTAATGCAAAAAACCTACCTTGAAGCGGAGGTATCTTCTGCACGATTCCCTTACTGGGATATGCAGGTATGCCTCTTAAGTCTAGAGTCACTAACCAAGCATTCCTGCCCAGCATAGGCAGTAGCTGTTGTAAAGTCAGCATTTTGAATTTTGGAATGTTTTCAAAATCGTTAAGTCCAGTATTAGACGCCAGGCATGGTTTTTTCTGGGTACCAGGAAAAGTCTTGAATAAAAAGCTTGTCCTTTTTCCTTTTCTGGTACTGGCACTGGCTGAATAGCCCTTGTATCCCATGAGGGACAACTTGTTTCCGAGCCTCTGCCCACTGATTTTGTGGCAGATCTGGCAAACCGTTTGGAATTGGCAAAGTATGGAAATGAAATCTGTACCCCTAGGATACTATGTTTAATACCCACCTGCCCTGGGTAATTAACTGCCAATTTTGAACATGAAGTGCTAATTTCCCCTCCAAGGGGGCTGCCAAAAGTTAAGTGCTTGGTGAAGGTAGAGGGAAGTAATGGAGACTGCTTACTGTAGGGTTGTGATTGGTTTCCTCCAGATTTGGAGGTAGAGGCACCCCCTTGCTTTTACCTGTAAGAACCCTGTGATTGGTATCTAGAGCCTTTTGAGCGCCTGGATTTGCCTTGAATGGCTCTGTTGGACACAAAGGACCAATATTTAGTAGGCCAGTGCCTACTGGACTTGGGTGGATGCACTTGTAAGAAATCTTCTACAGTTTGCATAGACTTAGCTTTGTCTTCCATTTTCTTTAAAATCTCTTCTGCCTTATTACCAAACAGAGCATCATGACGCAAGGGGGCATCCAACAATTTAGCTTTAACATGATCAGGCAGATTTTGCTCCTTGAGCCAGACATGCCTTCTAATCACAGATCCAGTAACTGTGGCCCTGCAAGAGGCCTCCAAGGAATCAAAACCACATTGCAAAGTATGCTTTCCAACCTGTTCTGCTGAACGCAAAAAATCCTGTAATTCTTTATTTTCCACACAATCGGAAATAAACATTTTCTGTTTCAATAAGCCCCATAACATGCTGTTTATATTTAAGCATACGAAACTGGCAGTTTAAGGCCCTAATTGCCAAGGTTGCAGACGTATAAACCCTCTTTCCCCATCTATCCAGCGCCCTGGAATCTCTATCAAAGGGGGTAGGATTTTTGGATGTAGAGGCCTTTACACCTCTGGGACCCTGTGAGATAGGATCACCAGCAGGATTTTTGAATAAAATGTGGGAGTCAGGAACCCTGTAATATCTGTCTGGCTTACTAGGAGCTGGAGGTAGGGAATCAGGAGCCATGATTGACTCCTGAAACACAACAATGTCCAATACAGCAGGTATTGCCAAAGGCCTATGCTGAGGAAGAAGGAAATCCCCAAGTCTCTTGATTCACAGAAATCCTGACTCTCCCAGTGAAAATGTTGCCTTAAAGTATGCAAGGTTTCTCCAAAAGAGTAGTCCTCAGAAGGAGATGCAGATGGGATAGATTCTTCTGCATCAGAATCCTCATAGGGTGGAATAGAAAATTCCTGATCAGAAGAGGAATCAGAAGAAATGGAAACCTGATCTGAAGATTCATAATCAGTGCCTTGCCTAGGCCTCTTAGCAGGGGTGGAGGGTTGGGAACGCCTGATCAGGGTAATAAAGTCCTCAGCCATTTCGATCATCTGTTTTTTAGGCATAGGGCCCTGAGCACGTGGCTCATGCATCGGTTTTTTAGACAGATGTTTTTTATCTTGTTTTTGAGGCTGATGTCTTTTACATAATGTTTAGGCCTGAAGACACACTCAGAAGCCGATGCCTGCTCAGCGGCTCCGGATCCATCTAAGGGAGAGATCTGAGAGTTCAATACTCACAATCTCGCAGCATACCTGACACTGCATGGATCTCAGTAGATGCCTGCAACTCAAAAGTAGCTAGTATCAGGGGCTGCGAAAGAACCTCACTGAAAAACGGCGACTGGCTTATAAGTTTAGTCTGTTTTGGACCTCTACGATCTTTTTCTGTGCGTTTTTTGTGAACTCTGGTAGTCGATTACTAACAGACTACATTTCAGGGTTATTAAATCTTGATCCAAAATCTTTAGAAGCAAAAATATACAGATGCTCAACAGCGTGTTGGTTAAATCTAGCACAAAATAGACAGCAAGGCACATTATGATCGGAGCCTAGGCAAGGAATACAATACAAATGAAAATCCTTAGGAGGCGTTTGCTTCCCACAAGTAATGCAATTAAGTTTTACTGACGGTGGTAAGGAGCAAGAAAGTTTCCCCAATGAGGTACTCGGCTTTAGTTGAAGACTTTGGTTCTGAAACTTGAATGCAAAAATTTCAGGAGTCGGCCGATGGGCCCTTTAACTGCTTCTGCTTCGGGCACCACGTGGCAAGAAAGACTGAATAAAATGGCGTCTGCTGCATGTTTTATACCCCTGACTACCTGACTTCATGGAAGAGGAGACCGCAACCGACATAGGACCAAATACTTTATTAGGCCGATTGAGGGCAACCTGCCAGCAGATTACCCAAATGTAATGACTGCAACAGTGAAACACGAAGAACATCTAGGAATAGCACCAGAGCATTAACAGCTAGGGAGTAGGTTTCAAGGTGGTTGAAGACCTCAAGCTTTTTTATCTGGCGGAGTAAGAATGAATGGCGACACAAAACTTCACATTTAAATTTTCCCTTCTCATCTATGCTCAGACACCAAGCCTTTGGAACAAAAAGCACCTCCCTGTCTAAAAAGGCATTCAAAACCTTTGCGCTGATGTCCTTCACTAATGGCTGAATACTGACCTATGAAAGTTTCAGAACTGCTCCAGTGGCAACCACCTTAGCTGTGTCACCAGCATAAATATATTTAACACAATTTGTACCTAGCTAAACGGTTGCTTGAATGAGTCATCCTAGGGAAGCTCTACCCATCTTTGTGACATGCTTCAACATCTTAAAGATGGGCAATTGGAACTAAACACTAGCATAACCCTTCAGATCTCTGAATGCAGCAGTGGCAGACGTATAAAACCTTACCATGCTATGGGAGTTTACTGTGCCCTTGGGAAGATAATTTCTCCCAAGAGATAACCTTCTATACAGAGTATGAGCGTCACTGGATGTTTATAAAGAAAGCAATGGTGCACTTGGGCCAATTGTTTTTCAGACTGGGACAGGGAATACGGATCTTGTAAATGTAGCTCAAAAAAAAAAAAAACAGCAATGGTCTCTGCACAGGGAGCTTTGTGGAAGCCCTCTGCTGGTCAAAGACCTTCAGAAGACTGTCACCACAAGTTGGCCTTAAAGGTCAAACTAACCCAAAAGAGGTACAAGTCATCAAAGGCTAACATACCCTCACACTACCTGTTCCAAAGGCCAGGGGGAGAATTTGTTTTTTTTACACTTTTAATAGTCTCCTGGATGATTTCAGTGTCAGAAGTATTGACCAAGACAGGTAGAGAATTGCTGCTTTTTCTGTGGAGATACTTATACAAATGCTCAGTCAAGAGTACACGCACGCAGGACAACGTGCACGGTCCCAAAAACAGCCAAATCTATGAACAAAGTAGACCAGCACGTAAAGGATTGCTCCAACACAAATTTATTAACAAACCATTAATCCAAAGTAATGGTAATAAACCATTACCAAAAGCAAACCGGTTTCGGCTTAAACAAGCCTTTGTCAATGCTGAAAATGTAAAAAGTCTCCGCCATGTTTGACCATTTATATCCCAGCTCTTAAAGGGACATGCATATTAGCCACCAAATCATACATCTGCAGTTCCAAATGAAAAAAGTGAAAAACAAAATAACATATGTATATGCACTACACTTATATGGGAGATATATAGGTATATAAATAAAATATTAATCATATACATCTCTCCTGCTCTTCAGAATATGATTGTACAAAATGTATATACATATAATGAATTGTAAAAAACCTTATTATGCATACATATTTGTAAATATGTGCTATAATATAAATATATCCATATATCTGAGGAAAATACAATATATCCAATGAAAAAATGCATAGTTATATTATTAAATTCTCATCATTGCTGTTCTGATATATTTAATCCAAGTCTTAACAGACCCCCCCAGTTTAGTAATCCACTTATTTTCCATATCATTAAGTTTCTGGTGCCATCCTGCTTTGAAATTTCTATGTAAAATTATCCCATCTATAATAACAAATTTAAATGTAGCAGATGGGTGTTCAATAGTATGTTTGGACAGTGCATTTGTTATACGTTTGTTCCTAATAGCACTCATGTGCTCACCTATTCTGAATTTAACTGGCCTAGATGTCTGTCCAATATAAAAAGCAGAACAAGTGCACGTTGCTAAATACACCACCCAATCTGAACTACAATTTCCAAAGATCCTGATGTTAAAGACTTGAGAAGTGTTCTTACTTGAAAACTCAGTTGTTTAATAAATGTTGACAAGCAGAACAGTGGCCACATGGAAAACAGCCCTTTAATATGTCTCCAAATAAGGTAGTTTGTTGTATGGTAGGAATGCATCTCTTATGAGTAAAATATGAATTCATGTTTCGTCCCCTACGATAGGAGAATGAACATTGATCAGGTAAAATTTGATTCAAAATACCATGTGATAGTAGAATACCCCAATGCTGATTAATAATGTCTGTAAACCGATTAGTATTTGTCCCATAAGTAGTTACTAACCTCAAAGGTTGATTGGATTGTTGCTCAGGAGTTGCCCTGTCCCGTGGTTTATATTCCAATAATTCTGTACGTGTTAGCCTATTTGTTGCATCCATAGTTGTGAAAAGGTTGTGTGCTTTATAACCATGATTGATAAATCGTCTAGACAAATCAAGACAAATTAGAATATGCTTGTTCAGAAGAGCAGATCCTTTTGATCCTCATAAATTGAGATTTTGGAATATTACGGATGATGTGGCGTGGGTGGCAACTCTGAGCATGTAACAAAGTATTGTATTCTGGAAATTTTCGGTGAACTGAAGTAGCTAGTGTATTATCTGAAAGCCTAGTTACCAATACATCCAGAAACACAATATTTTCTTGCTCAATATTGGCAGTAAATTGAATACCAAAAGAATTGTCATTCAGATAAGATACAAACTCAGATAACTCATCCCTGTCACCACGCCACACCATCCAACAATCTAGATACCTGCACCAGATATCTAGATGTTGTATATATACATTGTGCTGATCATATATGAATGTAGCCTCATAATAACCCATAAAAAGATCTACATATATGGGTGCAAACGAGGCCCCCATTGCTGTTCCCTTGATTTGCCAATAGGCCTTTCCGTGATAGTAAAAGATGTTTTTACGCAACACAATTTGTTAACTTAATCAAAAAATTGTTAAAACCTGTGGAATATAAGTTAGATTTGTATAGCCAATATGAAACCGCAAGAATTCCTAAATCATGAGGGATGCTAGTATATAACGAAGCCACGTCCAATGTACAGAGCCACCATGAAGATTCTAATTGAGAGTCTTTAACAATATTAAGAAATTCAGTGGTATCCTTGATACGTGATCTAATTTGTATCAATAATGGTTTTAAATATTGTGCAAGGAAGGCAGACAGTGGCTCCGTTAGAGACCCTCTGCCTGACAATCGGTCTACCAGGGGGATGAAGTGGATCTTTATGTATTTTGGGTAGCAAATATAAATATTGTGGAGTTGGTTCCTCCACCTTCAGTTGTTTAGCTACCTGCTCACTTATAACACCCTGGTCAACTGCTAGATCTAAAAAACAGTCAATCTCTTCCTTAAAAGTTGGAGTAGGGTCAATGCTCATTTCCACGTAAAAACTGGAATCTGATAATTTACGCAAAGCTTCCTCTGTATATGTTGTATAATCCATGACCACAATAGCACCCCCTTTATCAGCCATAGTAATAACTATGTCATGATTACCTTTGAGTTCCAACAAAGCCTTTCTTTCCGCTACATTAAGATTACTAGAATTTGGCTCATACAAATTGGCAAAATGCAACTCCTTCATAACACACTCTCTGAAAATCGATACATGTTTATTCATAGGTGGAATAAAGGCAGATTTCCCAAATCTAAAGTCAGATTATCTTTGAGTAGTTTCACAATCTGCAAAGAATATCTTTAGGTTAAGTAATCTACAAAAATCATTTACATCCTGTAATAACTGATTTTCTGAAACAGGTGCACTTGGGACAAAATTTAATCCTTTATTTAGTAGTCCTATATGTATAGCAGAAAGATCGAAAGATGAAATATTGTAAACATTATTATTTATTTCACCATTTGTTGCAGTAAACTTTGTAATGTTGGGGTTGCTAAACCTAGATCTGTGCTTTCTGCCCCCCCCCCCTTCACTTGAGTCTAAAGGGGGCGGTTTTCTTTTAGCAGCTGAGGACACCTGGTGTGAAGAAACTTCACCATCAGTAGCAGAGGAGGTATCCTCTTCAGAAGTGGCATCAGATGTAAACTTCTGATGTCTAAGGGTAGACCTAGGACGTTTTCTGTTAATATTGTAAGTATTCTTATAATCATTGAATCTGACTGATTTCTAACAAAAGGTTTCCCTTTCTCGTAATCCATAAGGTCACGACTGAACTTATTAATTTTACGTTTCATTAGTTGTTCTAATATGGAAAGCTCTTTGGCAAGATCTGAAACATATTGCGAGTAAAACAATTCCTGACTGAATTGTTCAACCTCCCCACATAAATTTGGATCTCTGTAAGATGGTTTAGTATAGTCCTGTCATAATATCTTAACAATCAACAAAATGCATAGAGGATAAATGCTGGGCCTCAGCCCATTCCCTGGAAAGTTCCCTATCTATGTCAGCCACTAGGGGTTGTAAACGAATGTTTTTACATGGAAATGAGCATTGACCCTACTCCAACTTTTAAGGAAGAGATAGACTGTTTTTTAGATCTAGCAGTTGACCAGGGTGTTATAAGTGAGCAGGTAGCTAAACAACTGAAGGTGGAGGAACCAACTCCACAATACATAAAAGATCCACTTCATCCCCCTGGTAGACCGACTGTGTCAGGCAGAGGGTCTAACGGAGCCACTGTCTGCCTTCCTTACACATTATTTAAAACCATTATTGATACAAAGTAGATAACGTATCAAGGATACCACTGAATTTCTTAATATTGTTAAAGACTCTCAATTAGAATCTTCATGGTGGCTCTGTACATTGGACGTGGCTTCGTTATATACTAGCATCCCTCATGATTTAGGAATTCTTGCGGTTTCATATTGGCTATACAAATCTAACTTATATTCCACAGGTTTCAACAATTTTTTGATTAAGTTAACAGAAATTGTGTTACGTAAAAACATCGTTTACCTAACGGAAAGGCCTATTGGCAAATCAAGGGAACGGCAATGGGGGCCTCGTTTGCACCCATATATGCAGATCTTTTTATGGGTTATTATGAGGCTACATTCATATACGATGTTCAGCACAATGTATATATACAACATCTAGGTATCTGGAGCAGGTATCTAGAGGATTGTTGGATGGTGTGGCGTGGTGACAGGGATGAGTTATCCGAGTTTGTATCTTATCTGAATGACAATTCTTTTGGTATTAAATTTACTGCCAATATTGAGCAAGAAAATATTGTGTTTCTGGATCTATTGGTAACTAGGCTTTCAGATAATACACTAGCTACTTCAGTTCACCGAAAATTTCCAGAATACAATACTTTGTTACATGCTCAGAGTTGCCACCAACGCCACATCATCCGTAATATTCCAAAATCTCAATTTATGAGGATCAAAAGGATCTGCTCTTCTGAACAAGCATATTCTAATTTTAGTCTTGATTTGTCTAGACGATTTATCAATCGTGGTTATAAAGCACACAACCTTTTCACAACTATGGATGCCACAAATAGGCCAACACGTACAGAATTATTGGAATATAAACCACGGGACAGGGCAACTCCTGAGCAACAATCCAATCAACCTTTGAAGTTAGTAACTACTTATGGGACAAATACTAATCTGTTTACAGACATTATTAATCAGCATTGGGGTATTCTACTATCACATGGTATTTTGAATCAAATTTTACCTGATCAATGTTCATTCTCCTATCGTAGGGGACGAAACATGAATTCATATTTTACTCATTATAAGAGATACATTCCTACCATACCACAACAAACCTTATTTGGAGACATATTAAAGGGCTGTTTTCCATGTGGCCACTGTTCTGTTTGTCAACATTTATTAAACACAACTGAGTTTTCAAGTAAGAACACTTCTCAAGTCTTAATCAGGATCTTTGGAAATTGTAGTTCAGATTGGGTGGTGTATTTAGCAACGTGCACTTGTTCTGCTTTTTATATTGGACAGACATCTAGGCCAGTTAAATTCAGAATAGGTGAGCACATGAGTGCTATTAGGAACAAACGTATAACAAATGCACTGTCCAAACATACCATTGAACACCCATCTGCTACATTTAAATTTGTTATTATAGACAGGATAATTTTACATAGAAATTTCAAAGCAGGATGGCACCAGAAACTTAATGATATGGAAAATAAGTGGATTACTAAACTGGGGGGGTCTGTTCAGACCTGGATTAAATGTATCAGAACAGCAATGATGAGATAATTTTAATTTAATAATATAACTATGTATGTTTTCATTGGATATATTGTATTTTCCTCAGATATATGGATATATTTATATTATAGCACATATTTACAAATATTTATGCATAATAAGGTTTTTTACAATTCATTTTATGTATATACATTTTGTACAATCATATTCTGATGAGCAGGAGAGATATATACGATTAATGTTTTATTTATATACCTATATATCTCCCATATAAGTGTAGTGCATATACATAGGTTATTTTGTTTTTCACTTTTTCCATCTGGAACTGCAGATGTATGATTTGGTGGCTAATATGCATGTCCCTTTAAGAGCTGGGATATAAATTGTGTCAAACATGGCGGAGACTTTTTACATTTTCAGCATTGACAAAGGCTTGTTTAAGCCGAAACAAGTTTGCTTTTGGTAATGGTTTATTACCATTACTTTGGATTAATGGTTTGTTAATAAATTTGTGTCGGAGCAATCCTTTACGGGCTGGTCTACTTTGTTCATAGAGATACTTATACAAAACTGAAGGCCCTTTATAGCCTGGCAGCCTCACAGGAAGATTTAGACGCCACAGTCAAGCGAGAATCAATTGGGGGACTGGGTATATAATCATACGAATCCTCCAATTTTGCTCTCAGACACTTGTGCAAGTCTGCAGTGAGAGCCTAAGTCTGACAGACCCTTACCTCTGCTAACAGTGCATGACAGACTGAAGTCAAAGTCCCCCCTTGCTTAAAATCAATAAGGAGTTTTCTTTAGACACTGCAAGTAATGGTGGTTAGAGTGCTGCTTTCAGACCAATGTACTCATGTCAGTCTCCTCAGAGGCAGTCATAGGCATGAAACTCAGGTGTGGGTTGAGTGACCCTCCACCTCATTACTGGCATCCTCAAACTAATCTTCCGGGGCTACGTCGACTTTAAGGTGACAATAGTTCTATGGATGAATAAGTTGTTTTCTGACCTAAATGTTCCAGCATAGCATCCCTTATGGCTTAGTTTCAACCCAAGTCCTACAAAGAATGTCAGCAGTATAATCCGGACAAGGCGCACACTATGTAAGCACACTTGGCATGCTTATTTGTCTTCTGTATGCACACTTGCTCTACTTAGATGGCATCCCACAACTCTACTTGGAAATAAACATTTTTGTAATAGCATAAAAAACACTAACCAGAGAAATACATCAAAACTCTAAGAACAGGCTAACAGACAACTGTGTAAGGGGGTACCGGCCGTCTCACTTGTGGCCTTATCAGACTGCAAGAACATTTTCAAAGTATTGCACTGCATGACAAGAAAACAGCCAGCTGCACATGTGCTTTAATAGAGATGACAAAATACAGAAAGCAAGCGAGTAAGGTCATAGTGTAAGTGTAGGATTGTCTCAAACTCTGGCTGGACATACGACTCAACATGCAGCAGAGGCTCCTAAAGCTACTGCCAATAGCAGTGATTTAACAGTCAACTGCAAGACTTTAGGTGCTTAGATTAATTACCAGTTAAAGTATCAGTGTGAAACTTCGATTTTACACAGCTATTTCATATCACATCAACACTTCCCCTAGATTTATACAATGAAAATTATACACAACTTGAAACAAAACCTGAAGAGACGACCCCCAAATCTCCAAAACATACATTTCTCAAATAAAGAATTGGAGCAACAAATTTAAATGCAACGCGAAAACTATTAACCTGGTAATATCAGATCAAAATGTATTACAAGCTCGACACTGATGACAAAGACATGCTTATGATTTGGCAAGAACTCAGCAGACAATAAAGCCTTTTTACTAAAGCCTGAGGATTACAAACAATGTCAGAAATTCTGAGTGCTTCTCATGAATCTCCACAGAACAGTCCAAGCCTGCAACATACTGCTATTCAGAAAAAACCATTGTCTATCAAAACTGTCCCTTACCTGTATTTTCGTTTCTGTGAGATATTTACAGCAAATGCATTGACATTACCCTCAAGACGCTTTCCCTGCCAAAACAAAAACAAATATACATTAATGCCATATATCATTTCTGAACTTAACTGCATCTGTAGAGGCACACAACTGTAAGTCGTTATGAGGAATGTTACTCTTTCTGAACCTTAAATTCCAGGCTTTGTTCTTTTATATGGAAAAAAATCACAGATTTGGACACATGGTCACTGGATATTAACTCAAAGACTTCAGTTTTAGCCGTGCAGTGAGTTTCCTGGTTGAAGCTGTTTGTGCTCCTTACTGAGGGTGTTCCGGATTTTTGAGACATAAGGTTGAGAGCTACTGGGATATGCATCTGCCAGAAAGAAACCTTAAAATGTAAAGACAGTCGAAGAACTAATAAACAGCACCTCAAAATGTTACTGGAAAAGAAAATGCTGCTTGCTGGTACCAGATTTTACCACTGTAATCTCACATGCTTCTACTCACAGCAAGGACAATCTTACTACACAGTTTAAGCTGTAAATGAGGGATGCTACACAACTTTGAGAAACACCTCCCGTAACAGAAACTTATTCTGAGGAGTACCCAAAACATTACTCTAAGCAGCCCACCTTTTAAAATAGTGGCATGTCTTTTGTAAACTAGGCCCTATACAAACGTTCTTCGGAAATGAAGTCTGAAACATCACTTAAGATTAGTGCACTCTGAACACCTCCACAAACTGCTTTAGAGACAATGGGCAACTACACCACCCCATTGTAACCACCACTATTGAGTGTCAAACTTGACCACACTGAAAGCCAATATGCAGGATCTGCAATACCACTTGAACCTGGTGAATTCCATTAACATACTGATTTCTACAAAAATGTACTAAAACTTCAGTATGCTCAAGTTGTTTTGTAGCAATATTACACAGTTCAACACTCCATTCACTTTATTTTATCTTCATACATCTTGTGAGAGAGACATCTGTGCTTTTTACAGTGAGAGAGACATCTGTGCTTTTTACAGTGAAGAGTTTATTTTTATATATGATCTTTGCCCAGTTTGCCACTGCGCTCAGTTAGTGGTTGAAAGCATCAAGTAAAGCCCACTTACCCACTTATCAAATGGTAAAATAGAACTCTGCTTAAAATTACCCAAGTTTTAACATTCTAAAACATGTCAAGGCTATAAAATTATGCAGGAAATCCATAACTGTGTGCAACAGTCCTACTCTACCTCATGATGCTCATGTACATCAGCATAAAAATAAGTGGTTATACCACTGGGGAAAATGCTGGAAAAGTACAGTTTTGTACCTACCATAAATGTAGATGTTCGAGGATCCACATTGCTGCAGTCCTTACTATTGGGTAGTCCGCTGTCCAGTCGGCCCGAATACCAGAGTATAAGGCTGACGTCGGTCAGGGCGCATTAGACTGACGTCAGTACGTCAGGGTACTAATGCGCATGACCGACGTCATATCCTCAGTCTTTTCTTGCCCCAGATGTCAGAAGACCCTAAAAAGACAAGGCCCAAAATACCTGCACCAAACATATGTACAATATATACAAAAAGATATATACAAAAATACCAGCATATAACCTCACCTACACAACCACCCCTAAACACAGAGGGGAAGGAGGGAGGGTAAATTGGACTGCAGCAATGTGGATCCTCGAACATCTACATTTATGGTAGGTACAAAACTGTACTATGTTCTTCGTTCCACATTGCTGAAGTCCTTACTATTGGGTAGAATCCCAAAGCAGAGGTAAGGGAGGCTGGCAAATCAAAGAAGGAGCTGACAACATGCCTTGCAAAACAGCTGTGGCAAAAGCAGCCCTAGACTTAGAGTAGATAGGAAGGTGATAATGCTTAGAGAAAGTATGCACTGAACTCCAAGTAGCTGCCTCCAAAATATCCTTAGTTGCCACCCCCCTTAGAAATGCTGTTGAAGTGGCAGTAGCCCTAGTGGAATGAGGCCTAATCCCAGCTGGAATCTCCTTACCATGATGGGAATAACAAAATGCAATGCAAAACCCAATCCGCCTAGAAATAGTTTGTTTTGACACAGGCTTGCCCTGCAAACTCAAAGCAAAAGAAACAAACAACTGCTGAGACTGCCTAAAATCCTTAGTCCTGCTTAAATAATAACGCAATTGCCTGTGTACATCTAAAGTGTGCAAAATCTTTTCCCCTTTATTTTGGGGGTCTGCATAAAAAGTAGGCAAATGAATAGTTTGGTTTAAAGCCACACTAGAAACCACCTTAGGCATAAAGGAAGGATTAGTACGTAATGCTACCCTATCCTTATGGAAAATCAAAAGGGCTCTACTGCCATAAGGGCCTGCAACTCAGACACCCTTCTTGCAGAAGTAATAGCCAACAGAAAAGCAGTCTTCCATGACAAGTATTTCAATTCAGCAGTAGCCGCAGGCTCAAAAGGTTGTAGAGTAAGTTTTTCCAACACAAAATTGAGATCCCAAGCAGGAGTAGGAGCTCTACGTGGGGGTCTTGTATTCTTTGCCCCTCTAAGAAACTGCTTGAGCAAAGGATGCGAAAACAATGGTGGGTCACAATCATAGTGAGCTGAAATTGCTGCAGCATGAATCTTAATGGAAGAGAAGGACAAACCTTTGTCCAATAACTCAGTAAGATATTGAAGAGCCACACTCAAATTAGGCTCAGAAATCTCCAAATTCTTTGCTGTACTCCAAAATAAAAATCTCTTCCATTTTTCTGCGTACACTTTCCTTGTACTAGGTCTTCTAGCTTCCATAATCACATTTAAAACTTGTTGAGGAAGTTGAGACCTGCTGTGTTTCAACACAGAATATGCCAGGCTGTTAGATGAAGAGAGTGAAGCTTGACATTGAGCAAATGACCGTCCTTCTGAGATAACAGATGAGGAATCAGAGGTAAAGGCCATGGAGGCTTCCTTACCAGACTCCTTAGTAGTGGGTACCAGTGTTGCCGAGGCCAATCTGGAGCTATCAAAATCATCCTTGGCTGGTCTTGTCTGACTTTTAATAGTACCTTTGGAAGAAGAGGCAGAGGTGGAAAGGCATACACATGAAGGTTTTTCCAACTAAAAGACAGAGCATCCACTTTCCAAGCTGTGTGATGAAACCCCTTTGTGCAAAACTTTGGCAGCTGGTGGTTTAGTGGAGAAGCGAACAGATCTATGTCTGGAGTTCCCCATGACACTGTCAATGTCTGAAATACATGAAGATCCAGTTTCCACTCGTGGGGATCCATGATTTGTCTGCTCAACACATCTGCTAAGGAGTTCTGTGCTCCCGGCAGAAACATTGCCTGAAGAGTTAGTTGCAAGCTTAGCGCAGTCTCCCATAAAATCATTGCTTGCCTGCATAGAGGATAAGAATGTGTTCCCCCTTGCTTGTTGATATACCACATGACAGTTGTGTTGTCTGTTAGAATCAACACCTGCCCTGGAAGTAGTAACTCCTTGAAAGCCATTAATGCAAACTGGACTGCTAACATCTCCTTCATGTTGATATGTAGATGCTGTAGTCTGGCAGGCCACTTGTCTTGTATCCACTTTCCATTCAGATGAGCTCCCCAAGCAATGTCCGAGGCATCTGTCGTTAAAATCTGACTCTCCTCTGGCCGGGTCACAGAGAGTCCCTTGTTTAGGTGACATTCCTGAGCCCACCACAAAAATTCTTTTTGAAGGCAAGGTATTATTTGAATGACAGTGTCCAAATCCTGGCAGTGCTGTGTCCATACATTTTTGAGATACCATTGTAGCTTCCTCATATGCAGTTTGGCATTGGGAAGCACCAGAATACAAGATGCCATGAACCCTAATGCTTGAAGGACTGTCCTTGCAGTCAGCACGGACTGATGAGATAGTTGATGGAAGTAAAGTGATAGACTCTTTTGTTTGTCCGGGGTTAAAAAGGCCATCTGGGCTGCTGTATTCAGTCTCACACCCAGAAAGCACATGTCTTGAGAGGGTACTAGACTGGACTTTATTTCGTTCACAGAATACCCTAGGCATCTTAGCACTGCTATAACATATTCCAGATGCTGTAGAAGGTCTTCCTTTTCTTGAGCCAGAATCAGGCAGTCGTCCAAGTAAGGATAGATTTGAATTCCTTTTAGCCTGAAGTAAGCTATCACTGGAGCCAGAACCTTTGTGAATACTCTGGGCAGTAGATAAGCCAAAGGGCAATGCAGAGAACTGATAATGAGAATTTCCAGCTCGAAACGCAGATACTTCCTGCAACTTAGTCTTATAGGCACATGAAGGTAAGCTTCCTTGAGATCTAAAGTTACCATCCAGTGATCTTTGCCCAGCAGAGGTAAAAGCTGTTGTAACGTCAACATCTTGAACTTGGGAATGTCCAGATAAGTGTTGAGGATAGACAAATCCAAAATTGGTCTCCACGTGTTCCCCTTCTTTGGTACTAGGAACAGGCGAGAATAAAATCCTAGGCCCCTTTCTGATACAGGGACTGGCTGAATGGCCCCTATTTGGAGTAACTGAGAAATTTGCTTGTGAGCCTCTTTCCTTTGTGGAGGAGGAACGTCTGGCATGCCTTTGAAAGAGAGCAATGTATGGAAATAAAACCTGTAACCGTGGTGAATGATATCCAACACCCATCTGTCTTGAGTAATTAAATCCCAATTTTCCTTGAAAAGAGACAGTCTTCCTCCCAAAGGAGCTGCCAGACGAGAATCTACTGGCAGCTGAAAAGGCAGGTCATTGGGTCTGTTTACGAAAGGACTGACCCCTGCCCTCACCAGAAGTCTGAGCAGGTGAACTCCCTGTCCTAGGCCTAAAAGAACCTTGAGCTCTGCCCCTACCACGTCTAGACCTACCCCTAGACTGGGAATCATAAGCAGGATATGTCCATCCCTTAAGTAGGCCAATTTCTACTAAACTTCGGTGGCTGCACCTGCAAAAAATCTTTAACAGTTTGCATAGACTTAGCTTTGTCCTCCATTTTCTTTAAAACTGCTTCCACAGGCGAACCAAACAACACATCCGACTGTAAAGGAGCATCCAAAATCCTTGTCTTAACATGCTCAGCTAAATTCTGATCCCTCAACCAGGCATGCCTGCGAAGAACAGAACTAGTGGCAGCCACCCTCGAGGAGGCCTGTACAGCATCAAAACCACATTGCAAGGAATGCTTACCCACTTGTTCAGACACATGAACTAAATCCAGCAACTCTTTACACTCAATATCTTCCGCCAAAGCATCCACCTTAGATTTCAGTTGCGAAAGGAGATAATTCTGATATTTAAGCATGTGAAACTGACAATTCAACGCCCTCATGGCTAAAGTGGAAGTAGTATACACTTTCTTTCCCCATCTATCCAAAGCCCTTGCCTCTATCAGTGGGAACAGGGTTTTTAACCACAGAGGCCTTAACACCTTTAGGTCCCTGAGAAACAGTTTCCGGGTCTGCCCTAGGACTCTTAAAAAGATACTTAGGTACTATAGGGTGCCTGAAGCTCATATCAGGTTTAACAGGAGCAGGAGGCAAAGAATCAGGGTTCAGGGAAGCCTCTGCAAAAACATCTTCCACCACATTCAACACAGGAGGTATAGCTAAGGGCCTATGCTGGGGCAAAAACAAGAATTCCCTAAGCCTTTTCCTGGAATCAGAGTAATCCTGACCTTCCCATTTAAAGTGCTCCCTCATGGAATGCAGAGTCTCTGAAAATGAGAAATCCTCAGGAGGAGAAGCTGTAGGAGTGGAATCATCCACATCAGAATCAGAATAAGGAGGATACTCCTGCAAATCTTCCGCAGAAGACTCAGAAGCCTCTGAACACTGTTCAAAACTATCAAACTCCGGATCCACCCTAGGCCTCTTATCAGGAGGGGGCATAGAACCTCTAATCATAGTAATCAAATCTTCTGCCATTTTAAGCATATGTTTCTTAGGCACAGAACCTGAAATGCTAGGAGAAGCCCCCACTGAAGCTGAACTTGGCCTACCTCTCAAAGAAGTTTTGGCAACAGAAGGAGAGGCTCTAACTACCTTGGGAAGAGAGGGAAGAACAGTTACCTGAGAAGCCCCTCAGCCTGGCCTACCTCCTGAGAAGGCACATCCTGTAACAGTAAAGTCTCTGCCTGAGACTCCAAAGAAACTCCTGGCAAAACCTCTGGCTCCACTGAGCCTTCTAAAGAACCGACGTCCGGGACTGCCGGTTCATCAACCCTAGGCTTCGCTGTTTTGTCCTTGCGCTTCTTGGAAGCGGGCGCCGGAGCATCCGGCGGCATTTTATAATTGCAACGCTTCCCAAACACTAACCTGGCACAGTCTAACCGTCTCTTAATAGTGCGCTTGTTAAACCTAGCACAAGAGCGGCATCCAACAACGTTGTGCTCAGGCCCTAAACAAGGTATACACAAGGTATGGTAATCCCTATGAGGTATCTGTTTCCCACAAGAAATACAGTTATTCACTTTTTCTGACATCCGGTTAAATACTGAGGCAAGAAAAATCCAAAATGTTCCCCAACGGGGTACTTGGCCAACTCTGATTCGGTCTGAAACTCCGGCTTCGGAAATATTTCAGAACGCCAACCTGCACTCGCAAAACTGCTTCTGCATCGGACCATGCGGCAAAAAAGACTGAGGATATGACGTCGGTCATGCGCATTAGTACCCTGACGTACTGACGTCAGTCTAATGCGCCCTGACCGACGTCAGCCTTATACTCTGGTATTCGGGCCGACTGGACAGCGGACTACCCAATAGTAAGGACTGCAGCAATGTGGAACGAAGAACATCTGCATGCTTTCACAAGATTAACTGCCAATGGAATACTTGAAAATCTGATAATTTCATGTCATCTTCACAACTTAAAGGCTAGCTGCACATTTTAGGGGTCACTAAAAATGAAAGTTATTTTCACCATAATGATTGACAATGTGTTGTACTGTCCATCTGGTTCAAACTGCAGGTCTTTAGTTCAGGCTACTTCGACACCAGCCAATTCCATAGACTTCAAACTCCCTTGGCTCCCTCTCCCTTATCCACAACTCCCTACTCCTCACCCTAAATCCTCAGATTTAAATTTGCCCCATGACAACCACTTTCGATAAATATGTAACAAAAGGAGATACTGCCAGCACAGCTAGCTGGAATTTTGTAAATACGTCATTTGTGAAAAGGATTTATACAAGATGCTGGTGTTAGAACTGTATGTCATGTATGTATATCAAAGTGGTCTGTACAGACATGTTAAATGTTTGTGCTTAAAATGTAACCAGAGTGCACCCTGCTGGAAGAGAACAGAATGTACATGCACTATTCTGTTTAAATGCACATAAACAGTGGAAACTGTAATACAAGAGGTTAACTTCAGAAAAACAAGATGAAATCAAAATTACTTCATAAGCTAGGCCAAAGAAAATGTCTGTACTAGGGAGATTTCTGTATTGTCTTTACAGTGGCCCAATTATTAGTCTTGGAATGAGGAGGAATACAAATGTTTTACGACTTCTGAACAGAAGCCTTGTGTATTTTCACAGGCAGATGCTAAACACTGCCAGCTCTCAGCAGTGGGGTTTTCATATGAAGACTCAAGTCAGATGACAAAATATTCTACAAGCCATCCCTGCAGTAATTTGAGATATTAATTTAAAACGTCTGAAAAACAGGGTATTCTGTATTGTCTTGCACCTGACAAGAACCATTCACCACATCTGTGCTGCTCTGATGAAGTTACTATGGGAATAGTACAATTCTCTTAAATATTTAGTCAGGAATATAACAAAGCTTAGTTTAGATGTTTTTCTTTGAGATTGTCCAACAAGGTTTTAAATATTTCCTGCAATTTTTAATTCTGATATCACTGCATATATACAGAGTACTTTCTTGTTCTAGTAAACATTTTGAAACCTTTCATTGTTGCTGATCTTGTCTAGAATTCAGCAAGTTTTGAGAGTCTTTGCATATTTACTTGGTGACACTGAGCCACTGCTAACAGCCTTGCGTCTGGTAACACTACCATTTGTATTATGCAAGACTGGACACCCTTTAAGAGCCTTAAAACAGTTAAGGAGTTGGCTGGTGGCAATGATAGCTACCTTACACAGTCTGGGCAAAAGGGGGCATATCTACTCTGCCTGTGCCAACCTTTTCCAGGTGTGTGGTTGTGTAAACTAAAATCTCAGATAGTATCCACTACTGGGGTAGGGACACTAAGCACTGGTTGGACAGAGGGTGCTGGAGGTCTTGGCCACTCAGCTGAGATCTCAACTCTATAGTTGAGGCAGTGGGAGTCTTATTTGGGATTTAGAGCAAGAGGGAGAAACCAGCCCCAAAGTGACTGTGGTCTGTGTTCTCTGAAGGGAGAAGTACCACTGTGTACACTTACATAAATGTAGATGTTGAGTGTTATTCACTGTTGCAGTCATTACATTTGCGTTGTCTGCTTGCAGTAGCCCTCAGTCGACCTGATTAACAAAGTCTTGGGTCCTGCGTCGGTTGCTGTCCCTTCTTCCATGACATCAGGTCGTCAGGGGTATAAAACATGCAGCAGACACCATTAAAATCAGTATTTCTTGCCCCAGATGTCAAGTGCCCCCCCCAAATTGGGAGCAAAATAAAATTCAACACAAAAATATACCTCCAACCAAAAGCAAACACACCAAAAAGGCTTTTAAGCATAGTAAAAGAAAGATATAGTAAGAGAAAAACAGGGGGCTGGAGGGAGGGTAACCAGGACTGCAACAGTGAATACACCATCTACATTTATGGCAAGTGTACACAACTGTACTACGTTCTCAGTATTTCACTGTTGGTCATTACAGTTGGGTAGACTCCCAAAGTTATGGTTAGGAGGATGGATGTATACAACATTAGGCCAAGCTATAAGGTCCTGCAATTACAGCAGTGGCAAAGCCAGCCCAGGATTTAGAGAACATTGGAAAATGATCATGCTTGGTGAAAGTATGAACTGAACTCCAGGAAGCAGCTTCTAGAATATCCATGGTAGAACACCTCTGAGAAAGGCTGAAGTAGATGCAGCCCTGATGGAATGAGATCTGACCCCCTGTGGGATCAGATTTCCATGGTGCTTATAGCAGAAATGAATGCAATGGATTATCCATTTAGAAATGGTTTGTTTTGAAAAAGCCTTACCCTCTTGCCCCTGCAGCAAATGCTACCAGCAGTTCAGATTTTCTTTGAGGTTTAGTCCTGTCCAAGTAGAATCAAAGTTGTCTGTGCACATCCAATGGATGCAGAGTCCGTTCCCCTTTGTTCTGTGGTTTAGGAAAGAAAGTTGGCAAATGAATGGATTAAGAGCCACATTGGATACAGCCTTGGGCATGAAGGATGGATTGGTCCTGAGTGACCCCTGTCCGCATGAAAGATGATGAAAGGCTCCACTGCCATAAGGGCCTGTAAATCAGATATCCTAGTTGAAGTGATTGCTAAAAGGAAGGCTGTTTTCCAAGAAACAGTCTGCAGTAGCAGCTGGCTCGAAAAGAGGTAGAGTGAGTTTCTCCAATATAAAGTTAAGGTCCCAGGCAGGGGTTGGAGCTCTCCTGGGTGGTCTCAAGTTTCTGGCCCCTCTGAGATATTGCTTGAGCAGAGGAGGAGAGAAGGGAGGTTCTGTGCTATAATGAGCTGAAATGGCTGAGACGTGGATTTTAATGGAGGAAAAAAATCAGGACCTTGTGAATCTCGGTTAAGTATTGCAAAATCTGAGGCAAACTGGGTGCGGCTGTGCTCATCCCTTGAGATTGACTCCAGGCATCTTCTGCAAGATACCCTGAATGGGATATGCAGGTAAACTTCTTTTAAATCTAGAGTTGCCAACCAGGCATCCTTGTCTAGCATAGGAAGTAACTGGTGGAGTCTTGAATTTTGGAATGTCCAGAAAGGTGTTTAGAGTTGACCGGTCCAGAACTGGATGCCATGATTTGTCTTTTCTGGGTCCCAGGAAAAGCCTGTAATAGAAACCTTGTCCCCTTTTCCTCTTCTGGTACCGGCTGAATAGCCCCCATGTTTAAAGGGAAAGTACTGGTTTCTGAGCTTCTGCCCACTGATTTGGGGGCAGGTCTGGCCACCCTTTTGGTTTGCAACGTATGGAAATGAAATTTGTATCCCTGGAACACTATTTAAAACTCATTTGGCCTGGGTTATGAGTTCCCAGTTTTTTGCATGAAGAGCAATCTTTCCCCCCAAAGGGGCGGCTAAAAGTTAAGAGCTTGGTAATTTTAAAGGTAAGTCACTGAGACTGTTTACCATAGGGTGGTGCCTTATTTCCAGACTTGGAAGTGGAAGCACCCCATTGCTTAGTTCTGAAAGTCCCTTAGGACTGAAACCTGGTGCTTTTGGTGTCTGGGTTTGGCTTGAGTGGATATGGAAGGAGCTGGAAAGGGCCAATTTTTAGTAGGCCAGTGCCTGCTAAATCTTAGAGGTGGAACTTGAATCTTTCACAGTTTGCATAGATTTAGCTTTATCTACCAACTTTTTTAGAACTTCAGCCTTATTGCCAAACAGGCGGTCCTGGTTTAAAGGAGCATACAACAATTTTGCTTTAACATGATCAGGCAGAGATTGCTTCTTAAGCCAAGCATGCCTTCTACACACAGACCCAGTAACAGCAGCCCTGCAAGAGGCTTCTAAAGAAGCAAAACCACATTGCAAAGTAAGTTTTCCAACTTGTTCAGCTGAATGCAATAAATCTTGTAAATCTATTTTCCACACAGTCAGAAATAATCATTTTCTGTTTAAGCAGTTCCATGATATGCTGTTTATATTTTGGCATAGGAAATTGGCAGTTTAAAGCCACGATTGCCAAGGTTGCAGAAGTATAAACCTTTTCACCCCATCTATCCAGTGCCCTGGAGTCTCATTCAGAAGGGGTAGGATATTTAGCAGTAGAAGCCTTACTGTCCTTGGGCCCCTGAGAAATGGTTTCTGGGTCTGCAACAGGATTTTTGAAAAGGAACTTGTGGGACTTAGAAAGTACAGTTGTGTACACTTACCATAAATGTAGATGTTAAGAGTGCATTCACTGTTGGTCATTACATCTGGGTTATCCTGCTGGCAGGTTGCTCTCAGTCGGCCTGAAATCCAAAGTCTGGGGTCCTGCGTTAGTTGCAGTCGCCTCTTCCCTGACGTCAGGGGTATAAAAGATGCAGCAGACGCCATTTTATTCAGTTTTTCTTGCCCCAGATGCCCCCCAAAAGGCTAGGCTAAAATTATGTCAAAGCATACATGCACCAAAATAAGCTTTACCTTAAAATACACCACCTAGGTTGTATAGATTAGTAACCTGGACTGCAACAGTGAATACACTAACATCTACATTTATGGTAAGTGCAAACAACTGTACTATGTTCTGTGTTTCACTGCTGCAGTCATTACATTTGGGTTGAGTCCCAAAGCTATGCTTGGGGGGTGCTGGAGCTAAACAGCATTAGGAGCGACTGAGGCCCTGCAGAACTGCAGTGGCAAAGCCTGCCCTGGATTTAGAGTAGAGGCAGATTGTAATGTTTTGTAAAGATATGCATTGAACTCCAAGTAGCAGCCTCTAAAATGTCTTTGGTTGGTACTCCCCTGAGAAAGGCTGCAGCTCTGGTTGAATGTGGCCTAATGCCCTTAGGCACTGGTTTGCCATGCTGCGAGTAGCAGAAACGAATGCAGTGACCTATCCACTTTGAAATATAGTCTGCTTAGAGATGGCTTTGCCTTGTGATGCTGTGGTATATGCCACTAGCAATTGTTCTGTCTTTCTGAAAACAGAAGTTTTGTCCAAGTAGAATCTAAGTTGTCTGTGCACATCCAAAGAAAGCAGGATTTTCTCCAAATTGTCTGTGGATTTGGGTAGAAAGTTGGCAAATTGTTTGGTTAAGGGCTACACTGGAAACCACCTTAGGCATAAATGTAGGGTTTGCTCTCAGAGACCCTGTCTGGATAAAAAATGATAAAGGGTTCCACAGCCATGAGAGCCTGCAGCTCTCAAACTCGTCTTGCAGAAGTTATTGCTAGAAGCAGAGCTGTTTTCCAAGATAAGAACTTTACATCCGCAGTAGCAGCTGGCTCAAAATGAGGCAAGGTGAGTTTTTCCAAGACATAATTGAGGTCCCATGCAGGAATTGGCGTTCTCCTTGGAGGCCTTAAGATTTTGGCTCCTCTGAAGTACTGCCTTAAAGGATAAGAAGAGTGGTGGCTCTGTATTGTAATGAGCCGAAATGGCAGAGGCATGTATTTTAATTGGCAAGATAGGCCTTTGTACAGCATCTCAGTTAAGTATTGCAAAATCTGAGGAATATTTGGGACAGCTGTATCAGTTCCTTGAGCTTGGTTACAAGCGCAAAATCTCTTCCAATTCCCAGCATAGGATTTTCTAGTACTAGGCCTTCTGGCTTCTAAAAGGACATCAATCACAGCTTTACTGAGAGGTGTGGTTTCTATGGCTACATTAACTGCCATGCTGCCAGGTTTAGGGTCCTGAGCTGGCTGTGCAGAATCTGATTGTTTTGCTGGGACAGTAGATGAGGTATTTGAGTTGAGGCAAGGTCCAGGCTAGGCATTGGGACAAGTTCCTTAAGATTGGATACCAGTACTGGCGTGGCCACTCTGGAGCAATCACTTTTGGTTTCTCCTGCCTGACCTTTACGAGTACCTTAGGGAGGAGAGGCAGTTGAGTAAAGGCATACACGGATAGGTTTTGTCCAGTTGAAAGGTAAAGCGTCCACTTTCCAAGCCTAACAAGTTCTTGTGCAGAATCTTTTTAGTTTATTGTTTTGAGGGTAGGCAAATAGATCTACGTCTGGGCGTCGCTATTTCTTTGTCATGCTGAAGACTTGTGGATTCAGGTGCCACTCGTATGGATCCATGAGATTGCTGCTTAGTCTGCCTGAGTATTTTCCTTTCCTGGCAGGAACTGTGCCTGCAGATGAACTTGGCGAGTCAATGCTGTGCCCCATAAAGCCATGGCTAGTCTGCACAGGGGATAAGAATGAGTGCCCCCCTGCTTGTTTATGTACCACATGACCGTGGTGTCTGTCATCAGTAGTTGTCCAGGGTGAAGTAGGTCCTTGAAGGCTGTCAGGGCATTTTGAACAGCTAGCATCTTTTTGATTGATATGTAGATGCTTTTGGTTTGTGGACCAGGTGCCCTGAATGCCTCTTCCTGCCATGTGTGCCCCCCAGGCATAAATATGATGCATCCGTCGTTACGCTCTGCCTGGAGGTAGTGAGAATGGCTGTCCCTTGTTTTGGTGACAAGCCTTTGCCCACCATCGTAATTCCTGTTGCAGGCAGGGAATTAGAGTAATCATTGTTTCCAGACTGTGGCAATGTGTCCAGACACTTTTTAGGTACCACTGAATTTTACTCATATGCAGTCTTGCATATGGAATTAGTAAGATGGAGGATGCCATTAAGCCCAAAGCCTGCAGAATTTTTCTTGCAGATAACTGGCCCTTTGTTGCCATTTCCCTTTGTTGCCATTTCCTTGAAATAGGTAGTCAGTTGCCATTGTCTGGAGTGAGAAGCCATCTGAGCAGCTGTATTTAAACTTGCACCCAGGAATATTATCTCTTGAGAGGGTACTAGTTATGATTTTTGTTGACTGTGTACCCTAGGCATGTTAAAAGTCTTATCACAAACGTCAGATGCTGTAGTACAATGTCCTTGTTCTCTGCTTGTATGAGGCAGTCGCCCAAGTAAGGATACATTTGTATTGCTCTGTCTGCTGTAAGCAATTACTGGTGCCAGGCACTTTGTGAAGACCCTGGGCGCAGTAGATAAGCCAAAGGGCAGTGCAGAGAATTGGTAATGATTTGAGCCAGCCTTGAATCTGAGGTATCTTCTGCACGATTGTCTGACTGGGACATACAGGTATGCCCCTTTTAGGTCTACAGTCACGAGCCAAGCCTTCCTGCCCAGCATGGTCAGAAGCTGCTGTAAGGTCAACATCTTGAATTTTGGTATATCCAGGAAAGTGTTTAGAATAGATAGGTCCAGTACTCGTCTCCATGCTTTGTCCTTTCGGGGTACCAAGAACAGCCTTGAGTAAAATCCTTGTCCCTGCTCTTGCTGTGGGGCACTTGTTGAATAGCCTTCATGTCCATGAGAGCTGGGACTTGTTTTTGAGCCTCTGCCCATTGATTTTTTGGCAGGTCTAGAAAACCATTTGCCCTTGGCAGGGTATGGAAATGAAACTTGTAGCCTTGTGACACTGTCTAGAACCCATTTGTCCTGGGTGATAATGTGCCAATTTTGTGAAAAAAAAAGTGCTAGTTTTCCCCCTAAGGGTGCTGCCAGAAGATAAGTGCTTGGTGCAGGCAAGGGGAAGTCATTGGGATTGTTTCCTGTAGGATTGTGATTTGTCTTCTCCACCTTTGGAAGAAGCACTCCACTGCTTAGACCTGTAGGATCCTTGCGGCTGTGATCTGCCTCTAGGGCGTCTGGATCTGCCCCTTTGAGGCCTGTCTGAGACTGGAAAGGACCAATTCTTTATAGGCCAGTGTCTGCTAAATCTAGGTGGCTGAACCTGTAAGAAATCCTTGACCGTTTGCATAGATTTATGCTTTGTCCTCCATTTTCTTTAACACCTCTTCTGCCTTAACACCAAACAAGGTATCACATAGTAAAGGAGCATCTAATTTTGCTTAGACATAATCAGGCAGATTTTGTTACTTTAATCAAGCATGCCTCCTAATGACAGAACCTGTAACAGCGGCCCTCTGCAGGAGGCCTCCAGAGAATCAAACCCACATTGCAAAGTATGCTTTCCAACTTGTTCAGCTGCATGCAATAAATCCTGAATTTCTTCGTTTTCTGCACATTCAGAATTTGCCGTCATTTTCTGTTTAAGCAGCATCATGACATATTGGTGATATATGAGCATATGAAACTGGCAATTTAAGGCCCGTATAGCCAAAGTAGTAGATGTGTAACACCCCCCCCCCCCGATATATTCAGAGCCCTAGAATCCCTGTCCAGGGGGTAGGTTTTTTTTGCAGTAGAAGCCTTAACCCCTTTCGGACCCTGTGAAATAGTTTCTGGGTCTGCAGTAGGGTTTTTGAAAAGGAATTTATGAGAGTCAGGGACCCAGTAGTATCTGTCCAGCTTAATAGCAGCTGGAGGAAAGGAGTCCGGGGTCAGACTACAAGAAAACCATCTACAATGTCCAACAGGTGGAATAGCTAAAGGCCTGTGCTGAGGTAGTAAAAGGAAGTCTGAGCCTTTTCTTAAATTCAGAAAAATCTTGGCTCTCGCAGTGGAAGTGCTCCCTCATGGAATGCAAGGTTTCCCCAAGAGCAGTCCTCAGGAGAAGCTGAAGGAATTAATTCTTCAGCATCAGAATCCTCATTGGGGGGGGGGTTATTCCCGATCAGAAGAGGAATCGGAAGAAATAGAAACCTGATCTGAAGATTCATAATCTGTCTCTTGCCTAGGCCTCTCACCAGGGGGGATGGGCATGCAGGCCTGTTCTTGTGGCTGGTGAACTTGTTTCTTTGCCTTTAAAGGTGCTTTAGTCTTTGTAGTCTGTTTAATACAACAGACTAGGTCTGAATACACCTTCAGAAGCAGATGCCTGCTCAGCGGCTCTGGACCCATCTGAGGGAATAATCTCAGAGGCTCCAATACCTAGAGTTTCCTGTGGCCTGGCCAACTCCACGTGGGAGTCTGTAGCGGCCTGCAACTCCAAAGTAGCGGGAGTCAGGGGCTGCAAAAGCGCCTCAGAGAAAAGTACAGTTTTGTACCTACCATAAATGTAGATGTTAGAGGATCCACATTGCTGCAGTCCTAACTATTGGGGTAGTCCGCTGTCCAGTCGGCCCGAATACCAAAGTATATGGCTGACGTCGGTCACGGCGCATTAGACTGACGTCAGGGTACTAATGCGCATGACCGACGTCATATCCTCAGTCTTTTCTTGCCCCAGATGTCAGAAGACCCTAAAAAGACAAGGCCAAAACCAAAAACACCAAACATACCTGCACCAAAAATATATACAATATATAGAAAGGTACCAGAATATAATCTCACCTACAGAACCACCCTTAAACAGAGGGGCAGGAGGGAGGGTAAATTGGACTGCAGCAATGTGGATCCTCGAACATCTACATTTATGGTAGGTACAAAACTGTACTATGTTCTTCATTCCACATTGCTGCAGTCCTAACTATTGGGTAGAATCCCAAAGCAGAGGTAAGGGAGGCTGGCAAATCATAAGGAAGCAGGAGCTGATAACATGCCTTGCAAAATAGCTGTGGCAAAACCAGCCCTAGACTTAGAGTAGAGAGGAAGGTGGTAATGCTTAGAGAAAGTATGCACTGAACTCCAAGTAGCTGCCTCCAAAATATCCTTAGTTGCCACCCCCCTTAGAAATGCTGTTGAAGTGGCAGTAGCCCTAGTGGAATGAGGCCTAATCCCAGCTGGAATCTCCTTGCCATGATGGGAATAACAAAATGCAATGCAAAACCCAATCCACCTAGAAATAGTTTGTTTTGACACAGGCTTGCCCTCTTGAACTCAAAGCAAAAGAAACAAACAACTGCTGAGACTGCCTAAAATCCTTAGTCCTGCTTAAATAACGCAATTGCCTGTGTACATCTAAAGTGTGCAAAATCTTTTCCCCTTTATTTTGGGGATCTGCATAAAAAGTAGGCAAATGAATAGTTTGGTTTAAAGCCACACTAGAAACCACCTTAGGCATAAAGGAAGGATTAGTACGTAATGATACCCTATCCTTATGAAAAATCAAAAAAGGCTCAACCGCCATAAGGGCCTGCAACTCAGAAACCCTTCTAGCAGAAGTAATGGCCAACAAAAAAGCAGTCTTCCATGACAAGTATTTCAGTTCAGCAGTAGCCGCAGGCTCAAAAGGTTGTAGAGTAAGTTTCTCCAACACAAAATTGAGGTCCCAAGCAGGAGTAGGAGCTCTACGTGGGGGTCTTATATTCTTTGCCCCTCTAAGAAATTGCTTGAACAAAGGATGTGAAAACAATGGTGGGTCACAATCATAGTGAGCTTAAATTGCTGCAGCATGAATCTTAATAGGAGAAAGACAAACCTTTGTCCAATAACTCAGTAAGATATTGAAGAGCCACACTCAAATTAGGCTCAGAAATCTCCAAATTCTTTGCTGCAGTCCAAAATAAAAATCTCTTCCATTTTTCTGCGTACACTTTCCTTGTACTAGGTCTTCTGGCTTCCATAATCACATTTAAAACTTGTTGAGGAAGCTGAGACCTGCTGTCTTTCAAAAAGTACAGTTTTGTACCTACCATAAATGTAGATGTTCGAGGATCCCCATTGCTGCAGTCCTTACTATTGGGTATAGTCCGCCGTCCAGTCGGCCCGAATACCAGAGTATAAGGCTGACGTCGGTCAGGGCGCATTAGACTGACGTCAGTACGTCAGGGTACTAATGCGCATGACCGACGTCATATCCTCAGTCTGTTCTTGCCCCAGATGTCAGAAGACCCTAAAAAGACAAGGCCCAAAATACCTGCACCAAAAATATGTACAATATATACAAGAATATATACAAAAATATAAGCATGTAACCTCACCTACACAACCACCCCTAAACACAGAGGGAAGGAGGGAGGTAAATTGGACTGCAGCAATGGGGATCCTCGAACATCTACATTTATGGTAGGTACAAAACTGTACTATGTTCTTCGTCCCCATTGCTGCAGTCCTTACTATTGGGTAGAATCCCAAAGCAGAGGTAAGGGAGGCTGGCAAATCATAAAGAAGCAGGAGCTGACAACATGCCTTGCAAAACAGCTGTGGCAAAACCAGCCCTAGACTTAGAGTAGATAGGAAGGTGATAATGCTTAGAGAAAGTATGCACTGAACTCCAAGTAGCTGCTTCCAAAATATCCTTAGTTGCCACCCCTTAGAAATGCTGTTGAAGTGGCAGTAGCCCTAGTGGAATGAGGCCTAATCCCAGCTGGAATCTCCTTGCCATGATGGGAATAACAAAATGCAATGCAAAAGCCAATCCACCTAGAAATAGTTTGTTTTGACACAGGCTTGCCCTGTGAACTCAAAGCAAAAGAAACAAACAACTGCTGAGACTGCCTGAAATCCTTAGTCCTGCTTAAATAATAACGCAATTGCCTGTGTACATCTAAAGTGTGCAAAATCTTTTCCCCTTTATTTTGGGGGTCTGCATAAAAAGTAGGCAAATGAATAGTTTGGTTTAAAGCCACACTAGAAACCACCTTAGGCATAAAGGAAGGATTAGTACGTAATGATACCCTATCCTTATGGAAAATCAAAAGGGCTCTACTGCCATAAGGGCCTGCAACTCAGACACCCTTCTTGCAGAAGTAATAGCCAACAGAAAAGCAGTCTTCCATGACAAGTATTTCAATTCAGCAGTAGCCGCAGGCTCAAAAGGTTGTAGAGTAAGTTTTTCCAACACAAAATTGAGATCCCAAGCAGGAGTAGGAGCTCTCATTGGGGGTCTTATATTCTTTGCCCCTCTAAGAAACTGCTTGAACAAAGGATGCGAAAACAATGGTGGGTCACAATCATAGTGAGCTGAAATTGCTGCAGCATGAATCTTAATGGAAGAGAAGGACAAACCTTTGTCCAATAACTCAGTAAGATATTGAAGAGCCACACTCAAATTAGGCTCAGAAACCTGCAAATTCTTTGCTGTACTCCAAAATAAAAATCTCTTCCATTTTTCTCGTACACTTTCCTTGTACTAGGTCTTCTAGCTTCCATAATCACATTTAAAACTTGTTGAGGAAGTTGAGACCTGCTGTGTTTCAACACAGAATATGCCAGGCTGTTAGATGAAGAGAGTGAAGCTTGACATTGAGCAGATGACCATCCTTCTGAGATAACAGATGAGGAATCAGAGGTAAAGGCCATGGAGGCTTCCTTACCAGACTCCGTAGTAGTGGGTACCAGTGTTGCCGAGGCCAATCTGGAGCTATCAAAATCATCCTTGGCCTGTCTTGTCTGACCTTTAATAGTACCTTTGGAAGAAGAGGCAGAGGAGGAAAGGCATACACATGAAGGTTTTTCCAACTGAAAGACAGAGCATCCACTTTCCAAGCTGTGTGATGAAACCCCTTTGTGCAATACTGTGGCAGCTGGTGGTTTAGTGGAGAAGCGAACAGATCTATGTCTGGAGTTCCCCATGACACTGTCAATTTTTGAAATACATGAAGATCCAATTTCCACTCGTGGGGATCCATGATTTGTCTGCTTAACACATCTGCTAAGGAGTTCTGTGCTCCCGGCAGAAACCTTGCCTGAAGAGTTAGTTGCAAGCTTAGCGCAGTCTCCCATAAAATCATTGCTTGCCTGCATAGAGGATAAGAATGTGTTCCCCCTTGCTTGTTGATGTACCACATGACAGTTGTGTTGTCTGTTAGAATCAACACCTGCCCTGGAAGAAGTAACTCCTTGAAAGCCAGTAATGCAAACTGGACTGCTAACATCTCCTTCATGTTGATATGTAGATGCTGTAAGTCTGGCAGGCCACTTGTCTTGTATCCACTTTCCATTTAGATGAGCTCCCAAGCAATGTCCGAGGCATCTGTCGTTAAAATCTGACTCGCCTCTGGCGGGTCACAGAGAGTCCCTTGTTTAGGTGACATTCCTGAGCCCACCACAAAAATTCTTTTGAAGGCAAGGTATTATTTGAATGACAGTGTCCAAATCCTGGCAGTGCTGTGTCCATACATTTTGAGATACCATTGTAGCTTCCTCATATGCAGTTTGGCATTGGGAAGCACCAGAATACAAGATGCCATGAACACTAATGCTTGAAGGACTGTCCTTGCAGTCAGCACGGACTGATGAGATAGTTGATGGAAGTAAAGTGACAGACTCTTTTGTTTGTCCGGGGTTAAAAGGCCATCTGGGCTGCTGTATTCAGTCTCACACCCAGAAAGCACATGTCTTGAGAGGGTACTAGACTGGACTTTATTTCGTTCACAGAATACCCTAGGCATCTTAGCACTGCTATAACATATTCCAGATGCTGTAGAAGGTCTTCCTTTTCTTGAGCCAGAATCAGGCAGTCGTCCAAGTAAGGATAGATTTGAATTCCTTGAAGCCTGAAGTAAGCTATCACTGGAGCCAGAACCTTTGTGAATACTCTGCGCAGTAGATAAGCCAAAGGGCAATGCAGAGAACTGATAATGAGAATCTCCAGCTCGAAACCGCAGATACTTCCTGCAACTTAGCCTTATAGGCACATGAAGGTAAGCTTCCTTGAGATCTAAAGTTACCATCCAGTGATCTTTGCCCAGCAGGGGTAAAAGCTGTTGTAACGTCAACATCTTGAACTTGGGAATGTCCAGAAAAGTGTTGAGGAGAGATAAATCCAAAATTGGTCTCCACGTGTTCCCCTTCTTTGGTACTAGGAACAGGCGAGAATAAAATCCTAGGCCCCTTTCTGATACAGGGACTGGCTGAATGGCCCCCATCTGGAGTAACTGAGAAACTTGCTTGTGAGCCTCTTTTCTTTGTGGAGGAGGAACGTCTGGCATGCCTTTGAAAGGGGGCATTGTATGGAAATAAAATCTGTAACCGTGGTGAATGATATCCAACACCCATTTGTCTTGAGTAATTAAATCCCAATTTTCTTTGAAAAGAGACAGTCTTCCTCCCAAAGGAGCTGCCAGACGAGAATCTACTGGCAGCTGAAAAGACAGGTCATTGGGTCTGTTTACGAAAGGACTGACCCCTGCCCTCACCAGAAGTCTGAGCAGGTGAACTCCTGTTCTAGGCCTAAAAGAACCTTGAGCCCTGCCCCTACCACGTCTAGACCTACCCCTAGACTGGGAATCATAAGCAGGATATGTCCACCCCTTAGCAGGCCAATTTCTACTAAACTTCGGTGGCTGCACCTGCAAAAAATCTTTAACAGTTTGCATAGACTTAGCTTTGTCCTCCATTTTCTTTAAAACTGCTTCCACAGGCGATCCAAACACATCAGACTGTAAAGGAGCATCCAAAATCCTTGTCTTAACATGCTCAGCTAAATTCTGATCCCTCAACCAGGCATGCCTGCGAAGAACAGAACTAGTAGCAGCCACCCTCGAGGAGGCCTGTACAGCATCAAAACCACATTGCAAAGAATGCTTACCCACTTGTTCAGACACATGAACCAAATCCAGCAACTCTTTACACTCAATACCTTCCGCCAAAGCATCCACCTTAGATTTTAATTGTGAAAGGAGATAATTCTGATATTTTAGCATGTGAAACTGACAATTCAACGCCTCATGGCTAGAGTGGAAGAAGTATACACTTTCTTTCCCCACCTATCCAAAGCCCTTGCCTCTTTATCAGTGGGAACAGGATTTTTAACCACAGAAGCCTTAACACCTTTAGGCCCTTGAGAAATAGTTTCTGGGTCCGCCCTAGGACTCTTAAACAAATACTTATGAGCTTCGGGCACCCTATAATACCTATCAGGCTTAACAGGAGCAGGAGGCAAAGAGTCAGGGTTCAGGGAAGCCTCTGCAAAAACATCTTCCACCACATTCAACACAGGAGGAATAGCTAAGGGCCTATGCTGGGGTAAAACAAGAATTCCTAAGCCTTTTCCTGGAATCAGAGTAATCCTGGCCTTCCCATTTAAAGTGCTCCCTCATGGAATGCAGAGTCTCTGAAAATGAGAAATCCTCAGGAGGAGAAGCTGTAGGAGTGGAATCATCCACATCAGAATCAGAATAAGTAGGATACTCCTGCAAGTCTTCTCCAGAAGACTCTGAAGCCTCTGAACACTGTTCAAAACTATCAAACTCCGGTTCCACCCTAGGCCTCTTATCAGGAGGGGGCATAGAACCTCTAATCATAGTAATCAAATCTTCTGCCATTTTAAGCATGTTTCTTAGGTACAGAACCCGAAATGCTAGGAGAAGCCCCCACTGAAGCTGAACTTGGCCTACCTCTCAAAGAAGTTTTGGCAACAGAAGGAGAGGCTCTAACTACCTTGGGAAGAGAGGGAAGAACAGTTACCTGAGAAGCCCCCTCAGCCTGGCCTACCTCCTGAGAAGGCACATCCTGTAACAGTAAAGTTTCTGCCTGAGACTCCATGGAAACTCCTGGCAAAACCTCTGGCTCCACTGAGCCTTCTAAAGAACCGACGTCCGGGACTGCCGGTTCATCAACCCTAGGCTTCGCTGTTTTGTCCTTGCGCTTCTTGACGAAGCGGCGCCGGAGCATCCGACGGCATTTTATAATTGCAACGCTTCCCAAACACTAACCTGGCACAGTCTAACCTCCTCTTAATAGTGCGTTTGTTAAACCTAGCACAAGAGCGGCAACCAACAACGTCGTGCTCAGGCCCTAAACAAGGTATACACAAGGTATGGTAATCCCTATGAGGTATCTGTTTCCCACAAGAAATACAGTTATTCACTTTTTCTGACATCCGGTTAAATACTGAGGCAAGAAAAAAACAAAATGTTCCCCAACGGGGTACTTAGCCAACTCTGTTTCGGTCTGAAACTCCGGTTTCGGAAATATTTCAGAACGCCAACCTGCACTCGCAAAACTGCTTCTGCATCGGACCATGCGGCAAAAAAGACTGAGGATATGACGTCGGTCATGCGCATTAGTACCCTGACGTACTGACGTCAGTCTAATGCGCCCTGACCGACGTCAGCCTTATACTCTGGTATTCGGGCCGACTGGACGGCGGACTATACCCAATAGTAAGGACTGCAGCAATGGGGAACGAAGAACATCAGAATATGCCAGGCTGTTAGATGAAGAGAGTGAAGCTTGACATTGAGCAGACGACCGTCCCTCTGAGACAACAGGTGTGGAATCAAGGGTAAAGGCCATGGAGGCTTCCTTACCAGACTCCTCAGTAATGGGTACCAGTGCTGCAGAGGCCAATCTGGAGCTATTAAAATCATCCTTGGCTTGTCTTGTCTGACCTTTAGAAGCACCTTTGGGAGAAGAGGCAGAGGTGGAAAAGCATACACATGAAGATTTTTCCAACTGAAAGAAAGAACATCCACTTTCCAAGCTGTGTGATGAAATCCCTTCGTGCAAAAGTTTGGCAGCTGGTGGTTTAGTGGAGAAGCGAACAGATCTATGTCTGGAGTTCCCCATGACACTGTCAATTTTGAAATACATGAAGATCCAGTTTCCACTCGTGGGGATCCATGATTTGTCTGCTTAACACATCTGCTAAAGAGTTCTGTGCTCCCGGCAGAAACCTTGCCTGAAGAGTTAGTTGCAAACTGAGCGCAGTCTCCCATAAAATCATTGCTTGTCTGCACAATGGGTAAGAATGTGTTCCCCCTTGTTTGTTGATGTACCACATGACAGTTGTGTTGTCTGTTAGAATCAACACCTGCCCTGGAAGAAGTAACTCCTTGAAAGCCATTAATGCAAACTGGACTGCTAACATCTCTTTCATGTTGATATTTAGATGCTGTAGTCTGGCAGGCCACTTGTCTTGTATCCACTTTCCATTCAGATGAGCTCCCCAAGCAATATCTGAGGCATCTGTCGTTAGAATCTGACTTGCCTCTGGCCGGGTCACAGAGAGTCCCTTGATAGGTGACATTCCTGAGCCCACCACAAAAATTCCTTTTGAATGCAAGGTATTATTTGAATGACAGTGTCCAAATCCTGGCAGTGCTGTGTCCACAGATTTTTGAGATACCATTGTAGCTTCCTCATATGCAGTTTGGCATTGGGAAGCACCAGAATACAAGATGCCATGAACCCTAAGGCTTGAAGGACTGTCCTTGCAGTCAGCCCGGACTGAAGAGATAGTTGATGGAAGTAACTGGAAAGATTCTTTTGTTTGTCCGGGGTTAAAAAGGCCATCTGGGCTGCTGTATTCAGTCTCACACCCAGAAAGCACATGTCTTGAGAGGGTACTAGACTGGACTTTATTTCGTTCACAGAATACCCTAGGCATCTTAGCACTGCTATGACATATTCCAAATGCTGTAGAAGGTCTTCCTTTTCTTGAGCCAGAATCAGGCAGTCGTCCAAGTAAGGATAGATTTGAATTCCTTTTAGCCTGAAGTAAGCTATCACTGGAGCCAGAACCTTTGTGAATACTCTGGGCGCAGTAGATAAGCCAAAGGGCAATGCAGAGAACTGATAATGAGAATTTCCAGCTCGAAAACGCAGATACTTCCTGCAACTTAGTCTTATTGGCACATGAAGGTAAGCTTCCTTGAGATCTAAAGTTACCATCCAGTGATCTTTGCCCAGCAGAGGTAAAAGTTGTTGTAACGTCAACATTTTGAACTTGGGAATGTCCAGATAAGTGTTGAGGATAGATAAATCCAAAATTGGTCCCCACGTGTTCCCCTTTTTTGGTACTAGGAACAGGCGAGAATAAAATCCTAGGCCCCTTTCTGGCACAGGAACTGACTGAATAGCCCCTATTTGGAGCAACAGAGAAATTTGCTTGTGAGCCTCTGTTCTTTGTAGAGGAGGAATGTCTGGCATGCCTTTGAAAGGAGGCAAGGTATGGAAATAAAACCTGTAACCGTGGTGAATGATATCCAGAACCCATCTGTCTTGGGTAATTAAATCCCAATTTTCTTTGAAAAGAGACAGCCTTCCTCCCAAAGGTGCTGCCAGGCGAGAATGTACTGGCAGCTGAAAAGGCAGGTCATTGGGTCTGCTTACGAAAGGACTGACCCCTGCCCTCACCAGAAGTCTGAGCAGGTGAACTCCCTGTCCTAGGCCTAAAAGAACCTTGAGCTCTGCTTCTACCACGTCTAGACCTACCCCTAGATTGGGAATCATAAGCAGGATAAGTCCACCCCTTAGTAGGCCAATTTCTACTAAACTTCGGAGGCTGCACCTGCAAAAAATCCTTAACAGTTTGCATAGACTTAGCCTTGTCCTCCATTTTCTTTAAAACTGCTTCCACAGGCGAACCAAACACATCAGACTGTAAAGGAGCATCCAAAATCCTTGTCTTAACATGCTCAGCTAAGTTCTGATCCCTCAACCAGGCGTGCCTACGAAGAACAGAACCAGTGGCAGCCACCCTCGAGGAGGCCTGCACAGCATCAAAACCACACTGCAAGGAATGCTTACCCACCTGTTCAGAAACATGAACTAAATCCTGCAATTCTTTACACTCAATACCTTCAGCCAGAGCATCCACCTTAGACTTCAATTGTGAAAGGAGATAATTCTGATATTTTAACATATGAAACTGACAATTCAAGCCCTCATGGCTAAAGTGGAAGAAGTATACACTTTCTTTCCCCATCTATCCAAAGCCCTTGCCTCTTTATCAGGAGGAACAGGATTTTTAACCACAGAAGCCTTCACACCTTTAGGCCCCTGAGAGACAGTTTCTGGGTCTGCCCTAGGACTCTTAAAAGATACTTATGGGCTTCAGGCACCCTATAGTACCTATCCGGTTTAACTGGGGCAGGAGGCAAAGAGTCAGGATTCAGGGAAGCCTCTGCAAAAACATCTTCTACCACATTCAGAACAGGAGGTATAGCTAAAGGCCTATGCTGGGGTAAAACAAGAATTCTCTAAGCCTCTTCCTGGAATCAGAGAAATCTTGACCTTCCCATTTGAAATGCTCCCTCATGGAATGCAGAGTCTCTGAAAATGAAAAATCCTCAGGAGGCGAAGCTGAAGGAGTAGAATCATCCACATCAGAATCAGAATAAGGAGGATACTCCTGCAAGTCTTCAGTCAAGACTCAGAAGCCTCCGAACATTGCTCAAAACTCTCAAACTCAGGTTCCACCCTAGGCCTCTTATCAGGAGGGGGCATAGAACCTCTAATCATTGTAATCAAATCCTCTGCCATTTTTAGCATATGCTTCTTAGGCAAAGACCCTGAAACACTCGGAGAAACCCCCACTGAAGCTAAAGCAGGCCTGCCTCTTAAAGAAGCCTTAGAAACAGAAGGCGAGGCCCTAACCACCTTAGGAAGAGAGGGAACAACCACCACCTGAGAAGCCCCTTCAGGCTGGCCTACTTCCTGAGATACATCCTGTAACAGTAAAGTTTCTCCCTGAGACTCCAAAGAAACTCCTGGCAGAACCTCCGGCTCCACTGAGCCTTCTAAAGAACCGACGTCCGGGACTGTCGGTTCTTCCACTCTAGGCTTCCCTGCTTTGTCCTTGCGCTTTTTGGCTGAAGCGGGCGTCGGAGCTTCCGACGGCATTTTATAATTACAACGCTTCCCAAACACTAACCTGGCACAGTCTAACCTTCTCTTAATAGTGCGTTTGTTAAACCTAGCACAAGAGCGGCATCCAACAACGTCGTGCTCAGGCCCTAAACAAGGTATACACAAAGTACGGTAATCCCTATGAGGTATCTGTTTCCCACAAGAAATACAGTTATTCACTTTTTCTGACATCCGGTTAAATACTGAGGCAAGAAAAAACCAAAATATTCCCCAACGGGGTACTTAGCCAACTTTGATTCGGTCTGAAACTCTGACTTCAGAAACTTTCAGAACGCCAACCTGCACTCGCAAAAACTGCTTCTGCATCGGACCATGCGGCAAAAAAGACTGAGGATATGACGTCGGTCATGCGCATTAGTACCCTAACGTACTGACGTCAGTCTAATGCGCCGTGACCGACGTCAGCCATATACTTTGGTATTCGGGCCGACTGGACAGCGGACTACCCCAATAGTTAGGACTGCAGCAATGTGGAATGAAGAACATCTGCGACTTGCTTAGGAGAAGCTTTGTCGGTTTTGGACCTCTGTTGCCTTTTTCTTTGTGTTGTTTTGTGAACTCCGGTAGTCTGATGACTATCAGACGACACTGTATAATTAAATCTTCGCCCAAAATAGCTTAATGCAAAATCGTACCGACGCTTAGTGCGTTGGTTCCGACAACTAGCAACATCGTGGTCAGGGCCTAGGCAAGGTATACAGTAAGAATGGAAGTCCTTATGAGGTATTTGCTTCCCACAAGAAATACAATTATCAACTTTTTCTGACATCAGTCTGGAACAAGAAAAAAGTTTCCCCAACGGGGTACTTGGCTTTTAATGAAGACTTCGGATCTGAAACTCGAACACGAAAATATCAGGAGTCGGCTGACCGGCACTTGCGAACTGCTTCCGCTTCAGGCACCGCGCAGCAATACAGACAGAATAAAATGGCGTCTGCTGCATCTTTTATACCCCTGACGACCTGACATCAGGGAAGAGGCGAGGGGGACAGCAACCACAGGTCAAAAGACTTTGGAATTCAGGCCGACTGAGGGCAACCTGCCAGCAGGATAACCCAAATGTAATGACTGCAACAGTAAAACACAAAGAACATCCCTGTAGTATCTGTCAGATTTACTAGGAGACAGAGGCAGGTAATCAGGGGCCATACTGGATTCCGAAAACATCAACAATGTCTAGTACAGGAGGTATAGCCAAAGGCCTATGTTGAGGTAGAAGAAATCCCTAAGCCTCTTTTAGATTCAGAAAATTCCTGACTTTCCCAGTAAAAATGCTCCCTTAAAGTATGTAAAGTTTCCCCAAAAGAAAAGTCCTCAGGGGGGAAGCAGAGGGAATGGAATACTCTCCATCAGAATCCTCTCAAGTAGGAATGGACAAATCCAGGTCATTGGAAGAATTAGAAGGAACAAGTCCTGATCAGAAGATTCATATTCAAGCTCAGTCCTAGGCCTCTTAGAAGGGGGGGGGGGTTGACTACCACCGATTAGGATAAGATCTTTAGCCATTTCGATAATTTGTTTTTTAGGCATAGGAGCCTGAACATGTGGCCTGGGCATCGGTTTTTTGGGCATAGACAAATTTAAGCCTTGAAAATGTGGAGTCTGTATTATGCAAGTCTGTAGGCCTGAATACACCCCTGAGAAGCCGGTGCCTGCACAGTGGCTCAGGACCCATCCAAGCTAGAGACATCCATGGGTTCCATAGGTGAAGCATCTCACAGCACACCGGACTCCGAACGGGTCTCAGTAGAGGCCTGCGAGTCAGAAGTAGCAGATATCGGGGACTGCGAAAGCACCTCAGAGTACCGGTGAACTGGTGAATGGCTTAGAAGCATCGTCGGCAGTTTTGGACCTCAATGGCCCCTTTTCCTTTGCGTTTTTTCAGAATTCCGGTAGTCGGATGACTAACAGACATTATTTCTGGATAATTAACAGAGAACCAAAATATTTAGAGGCAAAAATGTAGACGGATAGTGCGCTGATTAAATGCACAAAACCGGCAGCAAGGTACACAGTGGTCAGGGCCTAGGCAAGGAATACAGTACAAATGAAAATCTGTGAGGTATTTACTTCCCACAAGTAATGCAATTAACTTTTACTGACATTAAGGAGCAAGAAGAAAAAAAAAGTATCCCCAAAGGGGTACTTGGCTTTAAGTTGAAGAATTCGGTTCTGTAACTCGAATGAAAATTTCAGGAGTCGGCCGATGGGCACCTGAACTGCTTCTGCTTCGTGCACCGCACTGCAAGGACTGATGTAATGGCGTCGGCTGTATGTTTTATACCCCTGACGACCTGACGTCATGAACGAAGGGACAGCAACCGACAAGACCCAAGACTTTGTTAATCAGGCCAACAGAGCAACCTGCCAGCAGATTACCCAAATGTAATGACTGCAACAGTGAAACATGATCATAAAACTGACGCCATTACGAGCCCCCCCCCCCCCCAATGGGAAGCAATCAAATCTATAAATACATGGATATACCTCCAACAAAAAAGCAAATACACCAAAAAGCTTTTAGAGCATAGTAAGTGAGAGTAGGGGTATAGCCAAAAGAAGGGGGTTGAAGGGAGAGTAACCAGGACTGCAACAGTGAATACACCAACGTCTACATTTATGGTAAGCTTATAAAAATGTACTATGTTCTTCATGTTTCACTGTTGCAGTCATTACATTTGGGTAGATTCCCAAAGCTAAGGTTGGGGAGGAGGAATTTAAATAGAATTAGGACCAGTTATAAGGCCCTGCAAGACTGCAGTAGCAAAACCAGCTCTGAATTTATAGAAAATTGGCAAATGATAATGCTTGGTGAAACTATGTACAGAACTCCAGGTAGCAGCTTCTAGGATGTCCCTAGTAGGGACATCACTGAGAAAGGCTGTAGAGGTAGACGCAGCCCTGGTTGAATGGGGTCTGATGCCCTGTCCGATAGGTTTTCCATGGTGCTTATAGCTGAAATGAATGCAGTGGCCAATCCATTTTGAAGTGGTTTGTTTTGAAATAGTTTTCCCCTCTGTCCCTGCAGTAAATGCAACCAAGCAGCTGTTCAGACTTCCTGAGAGGCTTAGTCCTGTCCAAGTAAAATTCAAGTTGTCTGTGCACATCCAAGGAGTGGAGTATTCATTCCCCTTTGTTCTGGGCATCAGAAAAGGTTGGTAAATGAATGGACTGATTAAGGGCCACACTGGATACCACCTTGGGCATAAAGGAGGGATTGGTCCTGAGGGACACCCTGTCCGCATGACTATGAAAGGCTCCACTGCCATGAGGGCCTGTAATTCAGACACCCTTCTTGCTGAAGTGATGGTCAGGAGGAAGGCTGTTTTCCAAGAAAGGGATTTCAACTCTGCATTTGCAGTTAGCTCAAAGGGAGGTAGCGCAAGCATTTCCAATACAAAGTCCCAGGCTGGAGTAGAGGCTCTCCTGGGTGGTCTAAGTTTTTGGCCCCTCTGAGGAATTGCTTCAGCAGTGAATGAGAGAAGGGTGGGTGCTGTGTTATGAGCTGAGATGGCGAAGGCATGAATTTTGATGGAAAAAATGTAAAGGCCCTTGTGAAGCATCTCAGTTAAGTTTTGAAGACGTGGTAAATTAGGCGCAGTTGTCATCCCCTGCGTCTGGCTCCAGGAACCGAATCTTTTTCAGTATAGGATTTTCTAGTACTAGGCCTCCTTGCCTCCAGAATGACATCACTTGCTTACTGAGGGACGGGAATGAGGAGGTCCTGTAATTATCCAGGCTGCAAGGTTCAGGGTTTGAAGCTAAGGGTGAAGAATCTAGCTCTCCTGCTGAAACAGAAGGGCAGGGGTCTGAAGCAGGTGCTATGGTTCCAGAAGTGACAATGCACTAGAGGGGTTACCCAGTGTTGGCCTGGCCAGTCTGGTGCAACAAGGATTGTCCTTGGTTTATCCGGTTTGATCTTTAGTAGCACCTTGGAAAGGAGAGGCAGAGGGGAAAGCATTAACTGATAGGTTTTTCCCAGCTGAAGGACAGGGCTTCCACTTTCCAAGCTTGTCTGTGGGGAGTCCTGGTACAAAATTTGTCCAATTGGTAGTTCTGAGGGGAGGCAAAACAGGTCCATCTCTGGGCTCCTCCATTTGATCCTCAAAATATTCAATATCTTTGGTTCGAGGTTCCACTTGTGTGGATCCATGACATTTCTGCTTAGGTCTGCCAGGGTATTTAGTTTGCCTGGCAGGAATTGAGCTTGTAGGTGCACAGGGTAGCTCAAAGGCAGTGTTCCACAGAGACATGGCTAGTTTGAAGAGGGGGTATGAATGGGTTCCCCCCTGCTTATGTACCACAACAGTGGTGGTGTCCATCTACCAATTGTCCTGGAAGAAAGTGATCCTTGAAGGCTGTCAGAGCATTCTGTACAGCTAACATTTCTTTTTGATTGATATGCAGGTGCATTTGGTTGCATTTGCCCTGAACGCACTGCCCTGCCAAGTGACCCCCCATGCATAGTCTGATGCATTTGTTAGGGCTTGGGCAGCAGGGGTTAGAGTGAATGGCATGCCCTTGTTTTGGTGGCAGGCCTCTGCCCACCATAGGAACTCTGTCTTTAGACAAGGTATGATAGGAATTATTGATTCTAGGTCCTGAGAATGTTGGCACCACAGGCTTTTTAGATACTATTGTAGTCTCCTCAGATGCAGTCTTGCATATGAAATTAGTAGAATGGAAGAAGCCATGAACCACAGGGCTTGCAGTATTTTCCTTGCAGATAGAGTCTTTGTGGCTAGTAGTTTGAAGTAGGCTGTCAAAAGAACTTCTCTGGCGTGAGGTGGGCCATCTGGGAAGTTCTATTCAAGCTTGCTCCCAGGAATACAATTTGTTGGCAGGGTAATAGATGCGATTTTTTTTTTAGTTTAAGGTGTACCTCAGAGAAGTTAAGGTCTTTACAAATGCCAGATTTAGTAGTATGTCCTAACTTGCTGCCTGAATTAGACAATCATCCAGGTATGGGTATATCTGAATATTTCTTTGACTGCAAAACGCAATAACTGGAGCTAGGCACTTTGTGAATACCCTGGGTGCAGTAGATAAGCCAAAGGGCAGTGCAGAGAAAGTACAGTTGTGTACCTACCATATATGTAGATATTAGAGTGTATTCACTGTTGCAGTCATTACGGTTGGGTTATCCTGCTGGCAGGCTACCTGTAGTCGGCCCGATTCCAAAGTCTAGGTCCAGCATCTGTTGCTGTCGCCTCTTAACTGACGTCAGTGCACCAGGGGTATAAAAGCAGCAGCAGCCGCCATTTTCCTCAGTTTTTCTTGCCCCAGATGTCAGGTGCCCCTAAATTGGAAGGCTGAAAGAATATGCCAATAAAAATACATGCACAAAAACAACATGTCCATCTACAAGCAAATGCACTAAAAAGGTAGTATAGGATAGAGAAGTGTAGCCAAGACCCACAAAGGAAAGGGGGGATGGTGGTTGAGTAACCTGGACTGCAACAGTGAATACACTAACACCGACATTTATGGTAGGTACACAACTGTACTATGTTCATCGTGTTTCACTGTTGCAGTCATTACTGTTGGGTTGAATCCCAAAGCTGAGATAGGGTGGCTGGTCTAAATAGGATTTGGAGAGGCTATGAGGCCCTGCAGAACTGCAGTGGCAAAGCCTGCCCTGGACTTAAAATAGAGAGGTAAATGGTAGTGCTTTGAGAAAGTGTGCACTGAACTCCAAGTTGCAGCCTCTAAGATATGTTTGGTTGTTACTCCTCTGAGGAAGGCTGCTGAAGTGGCTGCTGCTCTGGTGGAATGAAGCCTAATGTCCTTGGGCACTGATTTGCCATGTTGTAAATAGCAGAAACTGATGCAATGGCCTATCCATTTAGAAAGTCTGTTTTGAGATAGCCTTTCCCTGTGAACTTGCAGCATACGACACCAAAAGTTGCTCAGTTTTCTGAAAACTTTAGTTCTGTCCAAGTAAAATCAAAGCTGCCTGTTGTCCAAAGAATGCAGAATTTTCTCACCCTTGTTCTGTAGATTAGGATAAAAAGTTGGCAAGTAAATGGTTTGGTTAAGGGCCACACTGGACACCATATTAGGCATAAATGTAGGGTTTGTCCTCAGGGAAACACTGTCTGGATGGAAAATGATGAAAGGTTCCACAGCCATGAGTGTTTGTAGCTCAGACTCATCTTGCAGAGGTTATGGCCAGGAGCAGAGCTGTTTTCCAAGATAAGAATTTTATATTTGCTGTTGATGCTGGTTTGAAGGGAGGCAGTGTGAGTTTTTCCAAAACATAATTGAGGTCCCAGGCCGGAATTGGTGCTCTCCTAGGAGGCCTAAAGTTATTGGCTCCTCTGAGGTACTGCCTTAGTAAAGGATGAGAAAAAATAGGTGGTTCCATATTGTAATGTGCTGAAATGGCAGAGGCATGAATCTTAATAGTTAAGGAAAGGCCTTTGTTTAGCATCTCAGTTAGGTATTGTAAAATCCAAGGGATATTTGGCACACTCGTGTCTTTTGCCTTGTTCCTGGTTCCAAGCAGAGAATCTCTTCCATTTTTTTGCATAAGATTTTCTGGTACTCTGCCTTCTGGCCTCCAAGATAACGTCCATAACAGCTTTAAGTGGGGTGTTCTGAATGGTTACATTATCCGCCATGCTGCCAGATTTAAGGTCCTGAGGTGGCGGTGCAGGATCTGACTTTTGTTGGGTCAGCAATTGAGAGATTTGAGGCAATATCCATGCTGGACCTTGAGACAAGCTCTTCATAATTGGGTACCAGTGCTGGCGTGGCCAGTCTGGTGCAATTAGTATCATGTTTGGCTTCTCTTGTCTGACCTTTAGGAGTACCCTGGGAAGAAGAGGCAAGGGGGGAAAGCATATACTGTTAGATTTTTCCAGCTGAAGGATAGGGTATCCACTTTCCATGCTTGTTTGTGATGTATCCTTGTGCAAAATTTTTACAATTGGCAGTTGAGGGAAGGCGAATAGATCTATGTCTGGGTGTCCCCATTTCCTTGTTATGTTGAAGACTTGTGGATCCAGCTGCCATTCGTGGGGATCCATGGTTTCTGCTTAGTCTGCCAGAGCATTTGTTTTTCCTGGCAGGAATTGTGCTTGCAGGTGAACTCGAAAAGCCAAAGCAGTGTCCCATAAGGTCATTGCTTGTCTGCAAAGGAGGTAGGAATGTGTACCTCCCTGCTTGTTTATGCATCTCATGATCATAGTGTTGTCTATCAGTAGTTGTCCTGGATGAAGCAGGTCCTTGAAGGCTGTCAGGGCATTTTGAACAGCTAGCATCTCTTTTTGATTAATGTGAAGATGCATTTGGTTTGTAGGCCATGTGCCCTGAACGCATTTTCCTGCCATATGCGCCCTGAATGCATTTTCCTACCATATGTGCCCCCCAGGCATAGTCTGAGGCAATCCGTTGTCAGTGTGTCTGGCTGTGGGTAATCTGAATGGCAGACCCTTGTTGTGGTGAGAGGCTTTTGCCCACCATCAAAACTCCTGTTGCAGACAGGGAATTAGTGCAATTACTGTCTCCAGGCTGTGGCAATGTTGAGTCCAAACACTTTTTAGATACCATTCTAGTTTCCTCATATGCAGTTTGGCATATGGAATTAGCAGGATGCAGGATGTAATGAAACACAAGGCCTGCAGGATTTTCCTTGCAGATAAGTGGGTTCTTGTTGTCAAGGTCTTGAAGTAGTCAGACGCTTTTGTCTGGTGTGAGATAAGCCATCTGGGTGGTTGTTTAAGCTTGCACCCAGGAATATAGTCTCTTGAGAGGGCACTAGTTTTGATTTTTCGTTTACTGTGTATCCTAGGCTAATTAGTAATCTTTTTACAAACGCCAGATGCTTTAGAAGAATGTCTTTGTCCTCTGCTTAAATTAGGCAGTCGTCCAAGTAGGGATATATCTGAATTCCTCTGTCTGCAAAACGCAATTACTGGTGCCAGGCATTTTGTGAAGACCCTGGCCGCAATATAAAAGCCAAAGGGTAGTGCAGAGAATTGGTATTGGAATTGGTAATATATTGGTAATAGGTTTTTCCAGCTGAAGGATAGAGCATCCACTTTCCAAGCTAGCTTGTGGTGAATCCTTGCGCAAAGTCTGTCCAACTGATGGTTCCGGGGGGAGGCAAACAGGTCTATATATGGGCTCCCTCATTTGCTTGTCAACATGTTGAAAATCCTTGGTTCCAGTTTGCACTCATGTGGGTCCATGGGGTTTCTGCTTAGTCTACCAGTGTATTTAATTTTCCTGGCAGGAATTGGGTTGTAGGTGCACTTGGTAGCTCAAGGCTGTGTTCCACAATGCCATGGCTAGTCTCAAGAGGGGATAAGAATGTGTAGCCCCCTGCTCGTTAATGTACCACATAAATGGTGTTGCCAGTCTTTACCATTAGTTGTCCTGGAAGAATGTGGTCCTTGAAGGCTGTCAGAGCATTCTATACAGCTAACATTACTGTTTGCTTGATATGCAGGCGCATTTGACTTTGGGTCCATCTGCCCCGAATGCACTTCCCTGCCATGTGAGCACCCCCCATGCATAGTTTGATGCATCTGTTAGGGTTTGGGCAGCAGGGGGTGGTGTGAAAGGTAGTCCCCTTGTTTTGGTGGCAGGCCTCTGTCCAAAGGAACTCTTGGCGTAGGCAAGGTAGGATAGGAATTGTTTCTAGGTCTTAAGAATGTTGACACCATAGGCTTTTTAGATACCACTGTAACTTCCTCATATACAGTCTTGCATATGGAATTAGAAGAACGCAGGAGGCCATGAATCCCAAGGCTTGCAGTATTTGTCTTGCAGATAGCAGGGTTTTTGTGGCCACTTGTTTGAAGTAGGTTGTCAAATGAATTTGTTTCTCTGGCGTGAGGCAAGTCATCTGGGAAGTTGTATTCAAGCTTGCTCCCAGGAATATAATTTGACAGGGTACCAGGTGTGATTTATTTTCGTTTATGTTTTACCCTAGACAAGTTAGAACCCTTTTTACAAAGGCCAGATGATTCAAAAGTATGTCCTGGTTTTCTGCTTGAATTAGACAATCGTCCAGGTGTGGGTATATTTGAATATTTCTTTGCCTGCAAAAAAGCAATGACTAGAGCTAGGCACTTTGTGAATACCCTGGGTGCAGTAGATAAGCCAAAGGGCAGTGCAGAGAAAGTACAGTTTCGTACCTACCATAAACGTAGATGTTAGAGTGCTCATACAGCTGCAGTCATAACAGATGGGTTATCCTGCCGTCAGGCGGGTCCTCGGTCTGCCGAATTCCAAAGTCTAGGTCCGGCGTCGGTTGTCGTCGCTTTCTCCCGGACGTCAGTGCGGCAGCAAGAGAGGCAGCAGACGCCATTTTCTTCAGTTTTTCTTGCCCCAGATGCCAGGTGCCCCCAGAAGGAAGGCAAACAATGTTATGCAAAAATGCAATGTTGATAAATCAAAAACAGTAGTTGCAAGCAAATACACCATAAAAGAGTACCCCAAAAAGGTTATATGCAAAGGGTTTGTCATAAGGATTGTACTAAGAGGGGTTGGATGGAGGTAAACCTGGACTGCAGCTGTACGAGCACTCCAACATCTACATTTATGGTAGGTACAAATCTGTACTATGTTCATCGTGCATACAGCTGCAGTCATAACAGATGGGTAGAATCCCAAAGCTAAGTAAGGGTGGTAGGCACCAAGTGGAACTAAGAGGGGCTAGGATGCCCTGCAGGACTGCTGTGGCACAGCCCGCTCTAGATTTAGAGTATAGTGGGAGGCGATAGTGCTTGGAGAAAGTGTGCACTGAACTCCAGGTGGGCTGCTTCCAAAATATCCTTGGTAGGGACATCCCTGAGGAAGGCAGCAGAGGTAGCTGTGGCTCTGGTGGAGTGGGATCTGATGCATGCAGGCACAGTTTTTCCATGAAATGAGTAACAAAAGCGTATGCAGTGGGCAACCCATTTTGAAATTGTCTGTTTGGAAATAGCCTTTCCTTGAGCACCTGCAGCATAGTACACAGAGTTGCTCAGATTTCCTGAATGGCTTTGTCCTGTCCAAATAACGAAGTTGTCTGTGAATGTCCAAGGAATGTAGTAGTTTCCCCTTTGTTTTGTGGATTAGGATAAAAGGTAGGTAAGTGGATAGTCTGATTCAAAGCTACACTGGATACTACCTTTGGCATAAAGGTAGGGTTGGTTCGTAAGGAAACTCTGTCCTGATGGGAAAAGATGAATGGTTGCACAGCCATGAGCGCCTGTAGCTCCGAAACCCTGCGAGCTGAAGTGATGGCCAGAAGAAAGGCAGTTTTCCATAAGTACTGTAACTCTGATGAAGAAGCTGGCTCGAAGGGAGGAAGGGTCAGCTTTTCCAATACGAAGTTGAGGTGCCAAGCAGGGACTGGTAGTTTCTTTGGGGATTTTATATTCTTTGCCCCTCTGAGGAACCGCCTTGAGAGGATGAGAGAATAAAGGAGGATCTGTGTTGTATTGTGCAGAAATGGCTGAAGCGTGGAACTTGGAGAAGGAAAGTCCATTGTTTAACATCTCAGCTAGGTACTGTAAAATTTGAGGTATATTTATTACCCAAGGGTTGTCCCTTTTGATTCCAGGCACAAAATCGTTTCCATTTGGCGGAGTAGGTCTTTCTAGTAGAAGGTCTTCTAGCCTCCAAGATGACATCCTGCACCTCCTTGGAGAGGAGAAACTGTTGGGAAATAAAGGAATTCTCCATGCAGCTAGATTTAGTTTTGAGATGGCTGTGAAGAGTTTTGTAGTTGTGCTGGTACAACAGAAGAGGGACTAGAGGTAGGACCCATAGTGGGGAATGTGTCAGGCTCTTCAGGAGCGGATACCACTGTTGCCTTGGCCAGTCTGGAGCAATGAGAATCATTTTCGGCCTCTCTGCTCTGGCTTTTAATAGAACTTTGGGCAGCAGAGAAAGAGGCGGGAAGGCATAGACTGTCGATGTTGGCCAATACAAGGAAAGTGCGTCCACTTTCCAGGCCTGTGGATGATAGGTCCTTGAAAAAATTTTTTCAACTGGCAATTTCTGTGGGTAGCAAAAAGATCTATGTCTGGCTGTCCCCATGCCAGAGTTATCTTTGTGAAAATTTGAGGATGCAACTTCCATTCGTGTGGATCTGTCATTTCTGCTTAGGTTGTCTGCCAGTGTGTTTTTCCTTCCCTGGCAGGAATTGTGCCTGTAGTTGAATTTTCATTTCCAGTGCTGTGTTCCATAGGGTCATGGCTTGCCTGCACAGGGGGTATGAATGAGTCCCCCCCTGTTTATGTACCACATCACTGTGGTGTTGTCGGTCCTTATCAATAGCTGGCCTGGATGCAGTAGGTCTTTAAAGGTCATAATAGCCTTTTGCACGGCTAGCATTTCCTTTTGGTTGATGTGAAGCTTCTCTTTTCATGCCCATTTTCCTTGAATGCACTGATCTGTCATGTGTGCTCCCAAGGCATAGTCCGAGGCGTCTGTTGTGATGATTTGAGTTGCTCGAGGTACACAGAAAGGAAGACCCATGTTTCTTTGGCAAGCTTGAGCCTACCACAAATTCCTTTTGAAGGCATGGAATGAGTGGTATAATTGCTTCCAAGCTGTGGCTGTGTTGAGACCATAAGTTTTTTAGGTACCATTGAAGTTTCCTCATATGCAGCTTTGCACATGGGATAAGTAGGATGCAAGATGCCATGAATCCCAGAGCCTGCAGGACTTTCCTTGCAGTTAGCCTGGTGTAAGTTGCCATTTTTCTGAAGTACTGAGACAGTTGCCCTTGTCTGGCGTAAGGTAGGCCATCTGGGTGGTTGTATCCAAGTTGGCACCTAGGAAAATTATTTGTTGAGAGGGTATTAGTTTTGATTTCTTTTTGTTGACTGTGTATCCCAGGAAGTTAAACAGTTTTATTACAAACGCCAGGTGCTGCAGTAGTATGTCCTTGCTGTCCGCTTGGAACAGGCAGTCGTCCAGACATGGGTAGATTTGTATCCCTTGTAGTCTGCAGAAGGCGATTACTGATGCCAGGCATTTCGTAAACACTCTGGGCGCAGTAGATAAGCCAAAGGGCAATGCAGAGAATTGGTAATGGGTTGAACCTGCAAGAAATCTGAGGTATCTTCTGCAATCTTGTCTGATAGGGACATGCAGGTATGCCTCCTTGAGGTCCAATGTTACCAGCCAACACTCCTTGGCCAGCATGGGAAGAAGCTGCTATAATGTGAGCATCTTGAATTTTGGCACCTGTAGATATGTGTTTAGTATGGATAGGTCTAAGATAGGTCTCCAATCTTCATCTTTCCTTGGTACCAGGAACAGTCTGGAATAAAACCCTTGACCTTGTTCTTTTGCAGGTACCTCTTGAATTGCTTTCATGTCCACGAGAGCTGAAATTTGTTTTTGTGACTCTGCCCATTGATTTTGTGGCAGGTTTGGCATGCCTCTCATTTTTGGAAGGGTGTGAAAGTGGAACCTGTAGCCTCGGTCTATAATGTCCAGAATCCATTTGTCTTTTGTAACAATATGCCAATTTTTTGAGAATGTCAGTTTTCCGCCCAAAGGTGCTGCCATTAAAGCTTTGCTTGGCAGGTGGAGGAGGAAGTCTTTGTGTCTGTTAAAAGACCGATCTTCTCCACCTCTTGCGGTTGGTGCTTGCCACTGTCTGGCTCTGAAAGATCCGTGAGGTTGCCCTCTACCGCTTGGATGCCTGTATCTGCCCCTTTGAGGTCTGTCCGTGGCTGGAAAGGACCAATTTTTTGAAGGCCAGTTTCTGCTGAAACGTGGAGGCTGTACCTGCAGGAAACCTTTCACTGTTTGCATTGATTTCACTTTTTCCTCCATTTTCTTTAGCACCTCCTCTGCTTTAACACCAAACAATACATCTTTTTGAAGAGGTGCATCTCATAATTTAGCTTTGACATGATCTGGTAAGGTTTGCTCTGAGCCAAGCATGCCTATGTATAACAGAACCCGTAACAGCAGCTCTACATGAGGCCTCTTAAAGCATCAAATCCACACTGCAAGGTATGTTTACCCACTTGCTCTGCAACATGCAACAAATCCTGCAACTCTTAAATCTGGTTGTTCTGGTAGTGTCATTTTGCTTTTCAGATGAGATACCAAAAACTGTTGATACATAACATATGGAACTGACAGTTTAATGCCCTCATGGTTAAAGTGGCCGAGGTGTACACCTTTTTCCCCCCACCTTTCTCAAGATCTGGAATCTCTCTGAAGGGAATGGGTTTTTAGCAGTAGAGGCCTTAATTCCCTTGGGACCCTGTGAAATAGTATGGCTTTTATATAGGAACTGGTGAGAATCAGGAACCCAGTAATACCAGTCTGGTTAAACAAGAGCTGGAGGCAAAGAATCAGGATTAAGGCTGGCTTCTGTGTACACATCATCCAATACATCTAAAACAGGAGGGATAGCCAGAGGCCTATGCTGGGGGGGGGCAGAAGAAATTCCCTGAGCCTTTTCTTGGAATCTGAGTAATCTTGGCCTTCCCAGTGAAAGCGTTCCCTCAATGTATGCAGGGTTTCCCCAAAAGAGAAGTCCTCAGGGGGGAGACAGAGGGAATAGACTCCTCTGCATCAGAGTCTTCGAATGGAGAATAGGCATAATCCTGGTCCTCCGATAGTTCTGAGGTAATAGAAGCTTGATCTGAGGAAGGGTAGTCTTCCTCTAATCTGGGCCTTTTGTCAGAGGGGGGTTGAGAACCCCTGATAAAAGAGTAATCAAATCCTCTGCCATTTTAAGCATCTGTTTTTTAGGCATGGTGCCTTGAGAGTGTCTGAGGAACCTGTTTTTTGGTTTTCATGGCTGTTTTAGATTTAGTGAAGGCTTTAATGGAGAAGGAGGAAGGCCTGAAGACCCCTTGAGAAATGGCAGGCCTGTCTAAATTCTGAGTTTCCCCGCCAGGAGTGGCATCTGTATCTGTAGTAGGAATGGGGGCAGGGGAGCCTGCGACCTCTGGTACTGAAGACACCAGTAATGCATTGTCATCGGTACTCAGGGGCTGCGTAGGCGCCTCGCTGAGTACCGGAGAACCGGTAGTCTGCCTTAGCATGGTATCAATAGGTGGTGCGGACCTCGTATGCCAGTCCTTATCTTTGCATTTTTTTGCTCAAAACTGGAGTTGGAGTATCCAACGACATAATATAAATTTTTTTGCCAAAAAAGTGAAGCGCGAACTCCGCCCGACGCTTAATAGTGCGTTTGTTGAATCTAGCACAAAAATGGCAGGCAGAGACACCGTGGTCTGGGCCTAAGCAAGGTATACAGTAAGAGTGGAAATCCTTATGCGGTATTTTCTTCCCACATGAAATGCAATTAACTTTGTCTGACATCGGTCTGAGGCAAGAAAAGTTTCCCCAATGGGGTACTTGGCTTTCAAGACGACTTCGGCTGAAATACTTCTGTAAATCTCAGGAGCTGGCCGACCGGCACTTGAACTGCTTCAGGCACCGCGCAGCAAGAAAGACTGAAGAAAATGGCATCGGCTGCCTCTTTTATACCCCTGCCGCACTGAAGTCAGGGAGGACGCGACGACAACAGACGCCAGACCTAGACTTTGGAATTCAGCAGACAGAGGACCCGCCTGACGGCAGGATAACCCATCTGTTATGACTGCAGCTGTATGCACGATGAACATCTGATGATGCGTGTAGACTGCTTTGAAGCGTAGGTATCTTGGCCAAGATTCCCTGATTGGGATGTGCTGGTATGCTTCTTTTAAATCTAGTGTTGCCAACCAGGCATCTTTGCCTAGCATAAGAAGTAAATGGTGAAGAGTCAGCATCTTGAATCTTGGAATCTCCAAAAAGGTGTTTAGAGTAGACAGGCCCAGGACAGGATGCCATGAAGTGTCTTTTCTGGGTACCAGAAAAGTCTCGAGTAGAAACTGTCCCTTTTCCTCTTCTGGTACCAGTTGAATAGCCCCCATGCTTAAGAGAAAAAGTACTTGTTTTTGGCCCTCTGCCTCTGATTTGGGGGTAGGTCTGGCCACCCACTTGGTGCTGGCAACATGTGGAAGTGAAATCTGTATCCCTGGGACACTATTTAAAACCCATTTGTCGTGGGTAATGAACAGAAGTGTAAACTTTCTTACCCCATCCATCCAGCGCCCTGGAGTCTCCATCAGAAGGGGTAGGATTTTTAGCAGTAGAAGCCTTAATGCCCTTGGGCCCCTGTGAAATAGTCTCTGGATCTGCAATAGGATTTTTGAAAAGGAACTTGTGGGACTCCGGGACCCTGTAGTATCGGTCACGTTTTCTGGGAGCAGGAGGCGAGGAATCAGAGGCCAAACTAGATTCCGAAAAAGCATCAACAATGTCTAGTACAGGAGGAATAGCTACACGCCTATGCTGAGGTAAAAGAAAATCCCTAAGCCTCTTTTTTGAATCAAAAAAATCCTGGCTTTCCCAGTGGAAATGCTCTTAGAGTATGTAAGGTTTCCCCAAAAGAAAAATCCTCAGAAAGGAAAGCAGAGGAATAGAGTTCCTCTGAATCAGAATCTTCATGAGTAGGTAAGGGCAAATACAAATCATCAGAAGAATCAGAAAAAACAGAATCCTGATCAAAAGATTCATAATCAACTTCAGTCCTAGGCCTCTTAGAAAGGGGGTGGTTGGCTACCCCTGATTAGAGTTATTACACCTTCAGCCATTCTTATGTCTTTTAGGCATAGAGGCCAGAGTGTTTGTTTTTCAGACATGGATCAAAATTTAGGCCCAAGTAAAGGAGGCGTAGGTTTAATATGCAAGCCCGTAGGTCTGAACACACCCTCAGAAACTGGTGCCCGCACAGTGGCACCAGACCCATTCAAGGTAGAGACATCAGTGGATTCTCTAGTTGAAGCATCTCGCGGTATACCGAACTCTGAATGGGTCTCAGTAGAGGCCTGCGAATCAGAGTGAGTGGGTATCTGAGGCTGCGAAAGCACCTCACTGAGTACTGGCGACTGGCTTAAAAGCGTCGGTAGTTTTGGACCTCGGCGGCCTGTCTTTCAGAATCCCAGTAGTCGGATGGCTAACCAACATTTCTGAATTAAACAGAACTGAAATATTTAGAGTTGAAAATATACAGACTACGGATAGTACGCCGATTAAAGCACAAAACCGACAGCAAGGTACATCGTGGTCAGGGCCTAGACAAGGAATATAGTACGAATGAAAATCTTTATGGAGGTATTTGCTTTCCACAAGTAATGCAATTATCTTTTACTGACATTGGTAAGGAGCAAGAAAAACTTTCCCCCACGGGGTACTTAGCTTTAGTTGAAGACTTTGGTTCTGAAACTCGAAAACAAAAATTTCAGGAGTTTGCCAACTGGCACTTGCGAACTGCTTGCTTAGAGCACCAGAAAGACAGATGTAATGGTGTCTGCTGCATGTTTTATACCCCTGACAACCTGACGTTATGGAAGGGACAGGAACAGACGCAGGACCCAAAACTTGGATAATCAGGCCGACTGAGGGCTACCAGCAAGCAGATAACCTAAATGAAATGACTGCAACAGTGAAACACTAAGAACATCAGGATGTTGACGAATTAGAATGACCATTTCCAATGGAAGTCAGAGTGGTGGTGTTGGGTGTCCAGCTCTGCTCCGATGGCGACTAGGCAGAGTTTTCTGATTATAATGCCAAGACGATTGCAGAGTGAGTGGACTCCCTGACTTGGAGTTGATGCCTGGCGGTGGTGGTAAGGAGCCAATTGCCTAGGTAGAGCAACACATGGAATCCTAGACGTCTCAGGTGAGCAGTGACCATTGCCATGCATTTGAACACACTGGGGGCTGTAGTGAGACCAAAGGGCAGGGCTCAAAACTAACAGTGATTGGCTCCCAGCTGGAAGTGCAAGTGATCCCTGGATTGTCTGGCCATTTTTATGCAGTAGTAGGCATCCTTGAGATTTAAGAGCACATCCAATTGTCTTTCCCTAAAAAGGGAAGTATAGACTGAAGCGTGACCATCCAAAATTTCTCTTTCTTTATGAGTCTCCAGTCCCCGGTCTTTAGAGCCAAAAAGAATTTCAAGTTCGACCCTGTTTGGAACTGTATAGTTGCCTGTTCCCTGTAACTGGGAACAATGTCTGGGATTTTTCTTACGAGGGGAGGGGGTGTGGCAAAAGGAATGAAATACCCTCTGGAAATACTTTGTACCCAGCTGTCTTATTTTGCGGCAGAAATCTGGGTACAAGGACAAGCAACCCCGACTGCCTCCAGAGCAGAACAGTCTGGCCTCATCTCAGGAGCGCCGGTAGGGCTTCTCAGAGAAGTGATCTGTCACCCTGGTGTTGTGGACCCCCTCTGCCACAAGGGGGGTGTCTTCATTATCCCCTCAGCCCCTGGAGAGGGGTACACCATGCGTGTCCTGAAAGGCTCCTTGGGCTTTTCGGAACCACATTTTTCCTCCCTGTTGACCTTTGGGATAGGATCAGGTAGGGGTGGAAAACAGACTCAGATGGCAGACAGTCTTTCCTTCCTACTCGCATCTGGTTAAGGTTTCCTTCATTTTAGGCCAGAAAAGGGACAAGCCAACAAAGGGAGTGTTCATAATTGATTACCTGAAGGGCTCTGCGAAGGAACACAAGCACATCCAGGAAAGTCTCCTAAGAGTGATTCCTGTACCTGCTGCTCTACTCGTTCCATCAGCTGCATAGGTTGATAGATTAGGACTAGACTAGCTGCCCTTGCAGGCCATTTTAAGCCTAGCCAATTATCCCTTGAGACTCAAACCCAGCACCTTGTGTTTGTAAGGCAAACACCTTAACCATCAGGCCACCTCTCCTAACCAATAAACAGCCATGCAGCTCTCGAACCCAGGACCCTATACACCACAGTCACAGTAGTTAACCATCAAGCCAACATAGAAGAGCAGAGGGATGCATGGATGAGTTGACAATAGAATTAAGGGTAGCAAGCTGGGCAGCAACTTTGTCTGAGGCTCCAGCAGCCACTGTACCTTGAAGAGCATCTCCCAGCTCCTTAAGATATTTGTAATCTAGTGAAGTGGGTTTAGTAGTTCAGCGAACGGAGAGCAAAGGTTGCTGAACTGAACATGCACTTCCCACATCTTTCCATAACCCGTGAGTCTCTATTAGGAGGATGGATAGAAGAGGAAGTCTGACATTTCCTTCTTGGTGGCTGCCGCCACCACAATGGCATCAACCGGAACACCAAATACGCTTTATCCAGCGGGGCAGAAAAAAATTAGGCCTCCTAGGGAGGGGCTCCATAGGATCCGAAGACTCCCACACCCTTAGAGACCAGATGCATCAAATCATTGAAGGGTGGAGTCACCCAAAAGGTGGAGAGCTGAGACCCGAAAGCCTTCAGGAGAACTGACATCCTCAGTAGGGTCTTTGGACTACCAGTCAACCCTCTGCCTAAGGATGTCAAGAATCTCAACGAATGAGCTCCTATGAGGACTGTGGGGACCCCTTCTGACTAAGTTAGTATCCGATGTGAGAGACTCCTATGGGGAATCTAGGTGCTTCCTCTTGCATAATCTCTTCCTGGAAACCTCATCAGTGGGGGCCTCTGGTGAGGTCTCTGAAGAGCAGGGGTTACCCACTGGGGCTTCCTGAGGCTCTGGGTCTCTATGCTTGGTCAGGATGTGTGATGCAGAAGCAGACCGGCACTTTCGGGGAGGAGAGCAGACTAGAGATAGAGAATGTCCTGGAAGACAATAGACTCTCCTCATGGCAGTGAACGCACCTCCGCTTCGATTGAGGGGGCGGTCAAATCCAAGAAAACAGTCGACACCCCCGGCACCAGGACAATGGGCTCAGAGCCCTACGTAGGAGCACAGCTCAACCGAGCAGAGGCCCGGAGAGGCAAAGTCAGAACTGACAAGTTGGTTTGACTATCCTCCCTGTGCCTAGAGTGTCAGCTCCTAGAGTCCTCGATAGGCACAGAGGACGTCAGAGTACATGGGGCTGAAGACATTGCGGCAGGTGTCTGCTCCGAGTCCACCATCAGGTCCGCCTCCTCCAACTCCAAAGGACCAGCATGGCTCAGAGGAGAAATAGTAATAGTCGATGCAATGGTCTTTGGCTCCAAATCCAATTTGGTCGAAACTGATTTTGGCCAATGCCAGTGCCAACAGCAGCTTCTGTACCACACGATCCAAATCCAGATCAGACAGGCTGATAGAGAATCGTGCTGAAGGTGGTACAGACTGGAGAATAGAAGTCTTCACAACTTCGTAGAACAGTTCCAAGACGGCTCCGAAAAGAAACCACTGTCTGCTCCGAAGGCATGGAGCTGCTATGACTTCTTTGATTTTTTTTAGTCTGAAGTCTTGGACTTTGGAACCATCCTGGTCACTCAGCTTCCTGAAAGGAAGGCTTCAACAAGCCTATATCAATTAGTTTCTTCTTTCTTTCCTGCAGGACCCTAGAGAAGGAATGACAAGTAGCACAACTGTCTTGCAAATGCAGAGCCCCTAGACAAACACAGTTGTCATGGCTGACCTTTTCTGGCCACACTTTGGGAACTTTTTAACCCAGATTTGGTATGTTTATTTTGATCAGCCATAGTAGAAACAGAAGATATTTACTGTTAACCTGCAAAAAAAAAAAACTACAGCAGTAAATTCTCAATAGCAAATACAAGCAAGCCTCAATAAAAGCAGGCTTAACAAGAGGTGATACCACACAAGCAGACTATGCAACAGGTAGCTGCTAAAAGAATATCCTAATACGAACATTACTAAGCCTATACAAGCAAGATATACCACACAATCTCAGAAAAATACAACTAAGACAGACAAATGTCACTAAGCCTTACCTACACAAGATTTACTGTACAAGCCTTGTATAAAACTCTACTAGACAGACCACACCTAGAACTAACTAGGCCTAAAAGAAGCCAACTAGAAATATATAAGAAATGGAAAGGAACACACACAAAGCTATAATAGCTTTATAAACAATGCTAACTACTATACTATCAAAAAACATTTAGAAAAAGATTAATGACAATTTTGCTCATGTGGCCCGAGCCAAGTCAGAACCTCCGATCTGTTGCAGCGGCAAACTAGATTGGAGGTAATTCACAGGTGCATCATGGGATAGGGACAAGGCCTCAAGCTATTTTAAAACCTCGAGCTTTGCAGCTGGCCATATCGGAGCAGAGGGATTGGCTCCGAACCCATCAGCAAAGAATGAATGACTAGATTGAACTTCACATCAAGATTTTCAGTTTGTCTCCAGATTTTCAGTAGGACTTTCTGAATCAGTGTGTGTGTGTGTGTGTGTGTGTGTGTGTGTGTGTGTGTGTGTGTGTGTGTGTGTGTGTGTGTGTGTGTGTGGGGGTACTTCCCTCTAGCTTGGAGGGTAGATGTTCTCAACATTTCCTGAAAGGGGAGTAGGTCTTTGTGCAGGTGGTCGGCAGCTGCCTGCTCTGGGGGGAGGCAAACAGGTCTATTTGAGGAGTACCCCACCTGTGGACAAAGTCAAAGAAAACAGTCATGTCCAGCATCCACTTGTGCTGTGGAGAGATGCCCTGCTTAGATTTGCTTGCTTGTTGTCCTGCGAGGGAATGTAGGTTGCTTGCAGGGACAAGTTATGGCAAGAGGCTAGATCTCATATCAGCAGGGTACGTCTGCAGAGCTGATATGCTTTTGTCCCTCCCGGTTTGTTGAGGTACCACATTACAGTGGTGTTGACCGTTACGGTTACTATTTGAAAAACATCTGGTAGAAGCAGATTGGTAAAGGTTTTTTTTTTTTTTTTTTTTTTTGAGCCAAGACGACTGTTGTCATTTTCCTCACACTGATGTGTTTGGCACGCAAGGAAGGGTGCCAGTGTGCTTGAACCCAGTAAGATGCCAAGGTGGCTCCCCACCCTGAATCTGAAGCATCTGTATGTATTACCAGAGTTTGGAACTGGAGGGGAAGCCCTGGGTTTAGCTACACTTTCTGGATCCACCAGCTGATCTTTCTTTAGACAGGGAAGGAGGGGGATTTCTTGCTCCAAGTGATTCTGATGCTGGGACCAATTTTTTTTTTTTTTTTTTTTTGTAGGTACCACTGTAGCTTGCACAAACACATTCTGGTCAGTGGGAGCATAGGTATGGTGGCTGCCATTAAGCCCAGTATTCATAGGAATCGCTTTGTAGTTACTGCCTGTCTGTAGCAGCTCTTTGAAGTGGGAGGTCAGGGAGTTGACCTTGAGGAAGAAAAGCCTTTATTTTGTCTGTACAGATTCTGCCTCCCAGGAAAATCTTGTGCTGTTCTGGGTTCAAGGAAGACTTTGGCAAGTTGACTGAACCGTAGATTTTGTAGAAGGGACATGAAGTGCAGATGATTTGAAAGGGTATCTTGGCACTCTGCCAGTATTAGAATGTCTAGATAGGGGTAAATCTGAATTCTCTGTGTTCTGCAAAAGGCAATGACCTGGGCCAGGAATTTTGTTCACACGGGGGGCATTGGACAAACCAAAGGGCAAAGCAATAAACTGGAAATGAAGAGGGCTCAGAGTAAAGTACAGTTGTGTACACTCAACAAATTTACATGTTAAGAGTGTATTCACTGTTGCAGTCTTAACCAATGGGTTACCCAGCTCCCTGTAGCCCTTGATTGGCCAGAATACCAAAGGTAAGTAAATATGACATTGGCTGTTGTAAAGGATGTCCGATACAAAAGGAGGCAGCAGACAACTTCTTCAGTCTTTCTTGCCATAAGTTAACCCCCAGAAAACAAGGCTGACACCAAAAGTAACTTGGAAAAGAAAATCAGATTCAGCCTGTACCTTAGGAAAGGAGAGCAGGAGAGGACCAAAAAAGGGGGAGGGGAGGGAAACGGACTGCAACAGTGAATACACTCGAAAATGTACATTTATGGTCAGCGTACACAACTGCACTATGTTAATCATGTTTCACTGTTGCAGTCCTAACCATGGATTGATTCATAAAATGAGCCATGTTGCCAAATGGAGAGACTGAAAATAAGGATGTAGAACGCTTTCCCCTCCCTGAACCAAAATATCTTGTTTCAGAGGAAGACGCCAAAGAGAAAATTGGGAGAGACTGCGAAGCACTGGATACCAATGCTGTCTGGGCCAGTCTGGAGCTATGAGAATAGTCCTTGGTCTTTTGTCCCTGATCTTCAATAATATTCTGGGAAGAAGAGGAAGAGGGAAGGTATAAGCTGACAGAGGCATCCAAGGGAAGGACAGAGCATCCACTCTCCAGGCCTTGCTGTGATGCTGTCTGATACAAAAAAAGTGGTAGGTGGTGGTTGTCGGGGGAGGAAAAGAGATCCAACTGAGGAGTGCCCCAATGTTGAATGATGCTGTATAAGACTGCTCTGTTCAGTTGCCACTTCTGAGGATCCAGCGTCTGTCTGCTCAACTGGTCTGCCAAAACATGGAGTCTCCCTGGAAGAAACTGAGCTAGGAGATGTAGGCCCAAGGATGCTGCTGCGGACCAGAGAATCATGCTGTGTCTGCACAGGAGGTAAGGAGTACCTCCCTGTTTTATGTACCACATGACTGTGGTGTTGTCTGTTCTGACCAGCAAAGTTCCTGGAGAAAGAACGCGTTAAAGCTAGTAAGGCCGGCTGAACTGCTATCAGCTCCTTTTTTTCTGATATCCGGTAAACCACTGAGGCAAGAAAAAACTAAAATATTCCCCAACGGGGTACTTAGCCAACTTTGACTCTGTCTGAAACTCCGAAATCGAAAAATTTCAGAACGCCAACCGGCACTTGCAATGCTGCTTCTGCATCGGACCATGCGGCAAAAAAGACTGAGGATATGACGTCGGTCATGCGCATTTGTACCCTGACGTCCTGATGTCAGTCAAATGCGCCTTGACCGACGTCAGCCTTATACTTTGATATTCGGGCCGACCGAGGACAGCGGACTACCCAAGTGTAAGGACTGCAGCAATGTGAGATGAAGAACATCTTGAATGGCAGGAGTTGGGCTAAAAGGCATGCCTTTGTTTTGTAGACAGGCTGTCGCCCACCATAGAAACTCTGTCTGCAGACATGGAAGCAGAGGAATTCTATCCAGGTCCTGTGTGACACCAAAGGTTGAGGTACCGTTGCAATTTCCTCATATGCAGTCTTGCATATGGAATGAGAATGCAAGAGGCCATGTATCCCAGGCTTGCCAAATCCTTGAAGTAAACAGTTGCCTGCTTCTCCTGGGTGAGATGGATCTGGGCAGCTGTGTTCAGACTCTCGCCCAGGATTATTCACTTTGGTTGGCACCATTTTTGATTTTTTCCTCGTTGTGTAATCCAAGGAAGAGAGAAGAGTCTTTACAAATTCCAGATCCTTTAACAGCTGTTCCTGAGAATTTGCTTGAATTAGACAGTCGTTAAGTATGGAGAAGTCTGAATTTTCATCTACCTGCAAAAATGACTGGAGCTAGGCACTTTGTGAAAACTCTGGCAGCAGTAGATAAGTCAAAGGGCAGCACAGAGAATTGATCATGCTTGCCCACTCCGAAACAAAGGTATTGCCTGCAACTTTCGCCGACAGGGATGTGCAGATAAGCTTGAGATCCAAAGTTATCAGCCAGGAGTCCTTGTCCAACATTGGTAGCAAATGCAGTGTGTGCATTTTGAACTTTGGAGTTACCAAGAAAGAGTTCAGAATGGATAGCTCTAGGATAGAATGCCAGGTGCCTTTTTTTGGAAAAAAGAAAAGTCTGGAATAGAAGCCCTGGCCTACCTGCTGAGCAGGAACTGATTCTATTGCCCCCAGATGTAACAGGAAATTTGCTTTTCTACTTCTGCCCTTTGGTTTGGAGGAGTGTCTGGGAATCCTTTGGGTACCGGAAAGGTGTGGAAAGAAAACATGTGCCCTAGGGATACAGCTCCGAGTACCCATATGTTGTCTGTGATGGTGGCCCAGACATTTGCAAAAATGGCGAACCTTCCCTTAAAGGATTCTAAGGGCAAGTAGGAACAGGTAGATGGACAGAGTCATTGAGAATGTTTGGAATGAGATGTAGGCTTAGAACTTCCCGCCTTGGAAGTGGAAGCATGGCAACACTTAGACCTTTGAGGGGTAGCCACCTGCCCCTAGAAGATATCTAAGCTCTAGCCCTAGAACGGTTCTGTCGGCTGGTATCAGGAAACATCCAACTCTTACAAGGGTAATTCCTGAAGCGAGGAGGTTGAACTTGCAGAAAGTCTGTTTGCATAGACTTAGCCTTATCCTCCATTCTTTTGAGCACTTCCTCAGCTTTGCTGGGTATATCCAAAAGCTTAGACTTGACAGGCACTGGAAAGGGCTGTTCCCTGAGCCAAGCATGCCTTCTGATAACAGATTCAGTAGCTGTCGCCCTGCAGGAGGCTCCTAAAATATTAAAACCACAATGTAATGAATGTTCACTGACAAGACTGGCAGAATTCAGCAAATCCTGCATATCCTTAATCTCTCCAAGAGGCACACTTGCAATATTTAACTCAACAGCCTCCAAGGTGTGCTGCTGATACTTAAGCATATGAAAGGCAATAAGTACACCTAGTAGCAAGAGTGACAGAGGTATAAAACTTTTTTTACCCCACCTATCTAGGTTCCTAGATTCCCTGTCGGAAAGAACAGGATTTTTGTTAACAGTGGTCATAACTCCTTTAGGCCCTTGAGAAATAACCTCTGGGTTAGCTAGCAGATTCCTAAAAAGAAACAAATGAGAATCGGGGACACTAGTACCCGTCAGGTTTCCTGGGAGCAGGAGGAGCCGAATTTAGAGTCAGGGAATTTTCCAGAAAAACATCAACCACTTCCAACACTGGAGGAATAGCCAGAGCCTTATGCTGTGGCAAATCCAACTCCTCCCTGATCCTTTTCTTAGATTGGGGATAATCCTGACTTTCCCATTTAAAATGATCCCTGAGAGTATTCAAAGCATCACCAAAAGAGGAATCCTCTGGAGGAGAAGCAGAAGGAATTGATTCCTCTGCATCTGAATCCTCAAAAGGAGAAAACCTGAGAAACTTCCTCTTCATCAGCAGAAATGTCTGAAGCATCAGAACCAGAAGATAAATCCGCGAGAGACATCCCTACCCCTTCTTGAAGGAGGAGGCTGTGAACCCCTAATAAGAGTCAAAAGGTCATTAGCCATTTTAACCATTTGAGATCGAGGGGAACTGGAGACTTTTGTCACAGGCCTAAGACTGGAAGACTTGCCTGCAAGTCTTAAGGACTCTGGAGGCTTTGCAACTGCAGATGTCGTGGCAGAGGTCTGTATGAGCCTGCTGTCCGAAAGAAGAACGGAGGCCTCTGACACCTGAGTCAGCTTAGCGGCTACGGATCCAGCTAAAGAGGAGACATGCGGAAAGTCAGACGACAAAATGGAAGCCGGAAGCCTGCGGGACTCTGAAATGGTCTCAACTGAGGCCTGTGGTTGAAAATCCGCAGACTGCAGGGGCTGCAAAGGTGCCTCACTGGCTACTGCAGGACTGACAACCAACTTTACCTGAAGACTTGACCCGCTGAAGCCTGTCGCAGTACTTATCCTTATGCTTCTTAGGAATATCCTAAGCCTGAAGACCAGCGGACTCCATACCGACAAACTTAGGCCACACTCCAAAATGCTTGGCTAAAATCTTAGCCCGACAATGAGTAGTACGCAGATTAAAGGAAGTGCAAAGATCAGAATAAGGAACATCGTGGCCTAAACAAATACAATGGGAATGAAAATCTATGGGAAATTTGCTTTCCACGGGTAATAAAATTAACTTTTTCTGACGTTCATTAAGGCAAGAAAAGATGATCCCCAACGGGGTACTTAGCTGTAGTCAACTATCTTTTTGGTTTCAGACTACAAAGTTGAAGGGCCGATCGACACTCTTGCAAAAATGCTTCTGCTTTGGGCTCCACGGCAAGGAAGACTGGAAAAGTGACGTCGGCGGCCTCCTTTTGTATTGAAAGTTCTGACGTCCTTCACAACAGTCAGCCGGTCATATTTACTCATCTTTGGTATTCTGGCCGATGGAGGGCTACCAGGAACTGGATAACCCATTGGTTAGGACTGCAATAGTGAAGCACGAACATTGCAGAAATAGTCTGTGGGAAGGTCCGATGGGTATGTGTAAGTAGGCCTCCCTTAGGTCTAAGGTGGCCATGAAGGCCTTGGTTGTGATGAGTGGAATCAGACTTGGAAGCGACAGCATTTTGAAGGTGGGCACCTGTAGGTAAAGATTTAAGAAGGAGAGATCTAAGATGCGTTTCCATTGAGCAGTCTTTTTTGGGGACCAGGAAGAAACAGGAGTAGAAACCTCTCTGTCAAAACCTGTGAAAGAGATTATGTTGGTTTTAGGGAGGGAAAGGGATGCCTCTTCTGGATGGTTTTACTTTCCAAGACAGGAAATATCCTTTTGCATAATGGACAAAACCAATTTGTCAGAGGTGGTTTTCCAGAAGGGGAGAGACAGAAGGACAGAGTGGTAGGGGTGGCAAGGCAGTCGTGCATTATTGGTGCCTCCTCTGTCCTGAAAAGGCAGTCTAGACTGAGGATGCAGGATAGCAAGTCTGGAAGTGGTAGGTCTTGTACCTCTTCTAGATCTGGAAGAGGAAGTACCTGCCTAGGCTGGGTTTTGCCTCACAAAAGGTGGCTTAAGCTGGATAGTTTCTGTATTACTTGGGAATAGGGACACCAATAAATGCTTTATGCCCTGCAATTCTTTATTTTAAGATTCTTAAAAAAAACTGCGCACTGCTTTCCAAAATGGAAATTGTGGTCCAGGGGGACAAAGATCTTTGACTTCAAAATCTTCTGGGAGATATTGAAGTCTCAGCCAGGAGCATCTCCTGAGAACTGAAGCATAAGATGCAGAGCGAGCAATTGCTTCTGCAGCATCATAGCTGCATCAAATAGTGTGTCTGGCTATTGTGTAGCCAGGGAAAGTTTGGAGGTTAGGTCAGCTTTAGTCGGGCAGTCAAATAGTGGCCACCATGGAAGAGGCTTGAGAGAAAGTCCAGAGCATATTTAGTTAACGGCTCTGAAAGCCTAAGTGGAAGAGGTGTAGACCTTTTCACCCATCCTATCCACAAATTTGCAGTCTATCTGTGGATAGGAGTGACGCAGAGGGAAAGTCTGGATTGTGCATCAGGATAGGTGGCAATCACTGCTGGGTCTGCCAAGGGAGTTTTGATTAAGAATTTCTGCTAATCAGGCACCTTGTAAAAGCAATCCGGTCGCTGGGGGGGCAGCTGGCCGTGAGTTTGCAGAGGTAAAGGCATCTAGGTATGCAGGTAGGACTGGAACAGCAAAGGGGATGGAGATTCTACCTGAAGCTCAAAATACCTCTTTTGGGTATCAGACATTTGTGAGATCCCATTTGAAGTAATCTTTCATTTTGGTAAGAGTCTCGCCAAATGATATCCTCAGTGGTGGGAAATGTGCCTATAGATACTTAATCAGGAGAATACTACTTCTGGGGTGAAGCAACTTGGGAGGTATAAGATAAGGAGTCTTCAGAAGAGCAAGTGTCATTCTTCCCTAGCCTGAGATGGTGGTGGGGGGACGGAAGCTGAAGCAGGCCTAGGGCTCAGCAAGGGTACAGCAGTAGAGGATTGGGCTGAAGGCCTAAGGGCCTGCATCAGGGAATACGTAAAAGGTTGCCAGTCAGGTAGGCCTTCCTCAGTAGAAGTGGTATGCTTGGTTCAGTTTTTTTTTGCTGGGGTAGATGCTAGAGCAGGCTTGGAATCTGGTCCGAGGGACAGTGTCCGAAGGTGGGATCCCGGAAGCTCTACAGATTATGGTTCCCCCTCGAACTAGACAGCACCCAGGGTTCTGTGTTGGCTCCACGGACGTGCCATCCATCTCAAGGCAACAACCTCCACAAAGGTAGTTGTAGTTGAAGTAGACTGATCTCACAAGCACCCCTTCAGCTCCTAAATTGGCAGCTGGTGGGACGTCTGGTAACAGAGCAGAAGAGGGCCTGGTTAACTTGGCCTTCTTACACGGAGGTTGACGTGGCCTCCAAGGCAGAATCCATTCTTAGGGCTAACCACTTAAGGAACTGGTTTTCTAAACAAGTTAAACGCTGCCAGACAGCTGCATAGGGTCTTTGGCACAAACGAGTGACTAACTGAGCAAGCAGTATGGTCGTGCTCCTGGCCTATGCAAAAAACACTGATCATGGGAGTCTTTATGGGGTATACGACATCTGCATTGGCATTTACCCTTTTTACCAGACAGCTATAAATTTCAACAAATCAAGCTTAAGCAGTAACAAGATATGAAGAAAAAAACAAATGGGTTACTTCGCTTTGACACGTCTGATATGGAGCGAACACACAAGGAGTCTGTCTGCGGCTGAAAATTTCTGAGGATTGTGTGTGCAGACTTCACTTAAGGCCCCTGGTTTATGACCCTGTGTGTGACGTCCCATGCAGCTGCAAAGTACAGTTTTGTACCTACCATAAATGTAGATGTCCGAACTGGATAGCATCTGCAGTCATAACAAGTGGGTTGTCCTGTCGTCAGGCAGCCCTGCAGTCGGCCGGATTCCAAAGTCCGGGTCCGGCTTCGGCTGATGTCGCACTCCACCCGTCATCTCTGTTGGTCTTCGGGTATATAAGCATCAGCCGACGCCATTTTCCTCAGTGTTTCTTGCCCCAGATGCCAGTAGCCCTCTTGCAAGCTAAAATTTGGACAGATGCCAATGTTTCCAAATAGATAGAGGTAAACACAACAATAAGCATATATGTACATATATACAAACAAATACACCATAAAAGACTCCCCCCCAACAACTAGCTATTAGGAGGGTAAACACCCTAGGAGTACCACAGAGGGGAAGGAGGGAGGGTAATCCTGACTGCAGATGCTATCCAGTTCGGACATCTACATTTATGGTAGGTACAAAACTGTACTATGTCCTTCATGGATGCATCTGCAGTCATAACAAGTGGGTAGAATACCATAGCCAACTAGGGGAGGAGGATAAAAGTAGATTATGGTGCGTTTAGGATCCCTTGCAGTACAGCAGTGGCAAACCCTGCTCGGGATCTGGAATATAGAGGCAAATTATAATGCTTGGCAAATGTATGCACGGAGGTCCAAGTAGCCGCCTCAATAATGTCTTTGGTTGCCACTCCTCGTAAGAAGGCTGTGGTAGTGGCTGTTGCCCTTGTAGAATGAGGTCTTATGTTCTGTGGAATTGGTTTTCCATGGAAGGAGTAACAGTATCGTATGCAATTTCCTATCCATTTGGAGATTGTCTGTTTGGAAATAGCTTTTCCTTCCCTTCCTGTTGCATAGGCTACAAAAGTTGGTCAGTCTTTCTGCTATTTTTTGTTCTGTCCAAGTAGTAGCGTAGCTGTCTATGTACATCCAAGGTATGCAGTATTCTTTCCCCTCTGTTTTGTGGTTTGGGAAAGAAGGTAGGTAGGTGGATTGCCTGGTTTAAAGACACTCTGGATACCACCTTGGGCATAAATGTAGGATTAGTCCTCATGGACACTATCTTGGTGGAAGATTAGGAAGGGTTGCACTGCCATTAAGGCCTGTAGTTCTGAAACCCTCCTTGCTGAAGTAATTGCTAGTAGGAAAGCAGTTTTCCATGACAGGTGTTGTAGGTCTGCTGTTGCTGCTGGTTCAAAGGGTGATAGTGTCAACTTTTCTAGCACAAAGTTTAAATCCCAAGCTGGTAATGGTGGTTTCCTTGGAGGTTTTACATTCTTGATTCCTCTGAGGAACTGCCTGAGCAAAGGGTGCGAAAAAACAGGTGGATCAAAGCTGTATTCTGCCGAAATAGCTGATGCATGTATCTTGGAGGAGTAGGACAGGCCTGAATGAAGAAGTTCGGCCAGATACTCCAGAATGTTAGGCATATCTATGTTTGACATCTTTTCCTCTTTCCGTACTCCAAATGACAAACCTTTTCCATTTTCCAGCATAGTTCCTTCTTGTTGAAGGTCTGCGTGCTTCAAGAATAATGTCTTTAACTCTTTGGGAAAGTTCTGGATTAGCTGCTGCTATGTGATGTTCCATGCAGTCAGGTGCAGCGTTTTTAGGTTTGGATGTATGATGCTGTAGTTGTTCTGAGTTATCAAAGGCATCAGGGGTATTGGCCACATATTGTTCCGAGACATGCTCTTCAGTAGTGGGTACCAGTGTTGTCTTGGCCAGTTTGGAGCTATCAGGATTATCCTTGGACGTTCTTCCTTGATTTTTAGTAGTACCTTGTGTATCAAAGGAAGAGGTGGGAATGCATATGTTGTTAGGCCTTTCCAGTTGGAGAGTGAGTCCACTTTCCATGCTAGTGGGTGGAATGTCCTTGTGCAGAATTTTTTGAGCTGGTGATTGAGAGGTGATGCGAATAGGTCTATCTGTGGCATTCCCCATTTCTTTGAGATGGTCTTGAAGATGTCCGGGTGCAGCTTCCATTCGTGGGCATCCGAAGTGGTTCTGCTTAATATGTCTGCTAGAGTATTGTCTTTCCCCGGTACAAATATTGCCTGTAACTGAATGTTGTAGCTGAGTGCCAGGGTCCACAGCTCCAAGGTCATTCTGCATAGGGGTATGAATGAGTGCCTCCCTGTTTGTTGATGTACCACATGACTGTGGTGTTGTCTGTCCTTATCAACTGGCCCTCTGAGAAATGGTTTGAACTTTTGGATTGCCAGTTTTACTGCCAGCATTTCTTTTAGATTGATGTGCAGGTGAAGTTGATCCTGTGTCCACAATCCTTGCACGCATTTGTCCAGCATGTGGGCCCCCATCCTAGGTCTGAAGCGCCTGTTGTGATGGTCTGGCTTGGTTGACATCTGCGAAAGGGTAGGCCTGGGTTTGACTGGCATGCCTGAGCCCACCATAGGAACTCCTGTTTTAAGCATGGAATTAGTGGGATTTCTGTTTCTAGACTGTGTCTGTGTTGGGACCATAAATTCTTTAGGTACCACTGTAGTTTCCTCATATGTAGTCTGGCAAATGGGACCAAGATTATGCATGATGCCATGAAGCCCAAGGCCTGCAGAACTTTTCTTGCTGTTAACTTGTTCAGTTTTGTTAGTGCCAAGAAATAGAGAGGAAGTTCTTTTTGTTTTTCTGTAGTCAGGAATGCCATTTGTTGTACTGTGTCCAATTCCGCCCAAGAATGTCCTTGTTTGGGATGGTATCAGCCTTGACTTTTGTAAATTGACTGTGTATCCCAGTCCTTGTAGCAAGTAAATGACCCTTTGTAAACCTGTTGTCAGCTTGCTTTTGTTGTCCCTTGTAGCAGGCAGTCGTCCAGGTATGGGTAAATTTGAATTCCCTGTAGTCTGCAATGGGCGATTACTGATGCCAGGCATTTTGTGAATACTCTGGGCGCAGTAGATAAGCCAAAGGGCAATGCTGAGAATTGATAGTGCTCTGATCCTGCAAGAAATCTGAGGTATCTTCTGCAGATTGGTCGAATGGGGACGTGCAGGTATGCCTCCTTGAGATCTAGAGTTACCAGCCAAGACTCCTTGCCCAGCATGGGAAGAAGTTGCTGTAGGGTCAGCATTTTGAATTTTGGGACAATGATGTATGTATTTAAGGTGGACAGGTCGAGAATTGGTCTCCAACTTTTTCCTTTCTTGGAACTAGGAATAGTCTGGAATAGAACCCTTTCCTTGTTCTGCTGTTGGCACTCTTTCCACAGCTCTCATGTTTGCTAACTCCATTATCTGGCGAGAGCCTCTGTTTTTTGATTTGGAGGTAGATTTGGCATTCCTCTTTTGACTGGTAAAGTGTGGAAGTGAAACCGGTAACCTTGACCTATGGTTTGTAAAATCCACTTGTCTTTTGTTATGTAGTGCCAGTTCTTTGAAAATAAGGTTAACTTTCCGCCTAGAGGAGCTGCTATTTGTTCCCTGGTAGGCGGATTTAGGATTAAGTCACTGTGGTTGTGCTGATGTAGTGGCAGTGGCTGTGTCTGTGCCTCTGTTGTTACCTTGCCACTGTCGCCCTGTGTAGGCACCTCCCCTGGATTGGTTTCTGCCTCTGGAACGCCTATTCCTGCCCCTTTGAAATTTTGTGGAGTCAGGAAAGGACCAATTTTGGCAGGCCAGTTCCTGCTAAACCTTGGGGTTGAACCTGCAAGAAATCTTTAACAGTTTGAACAGATTTTGCCTTCTCTTCCATTTTCTTCATAACCTGCTGGGCAGGTGTACCAAACAAACTTGTCTTGTCCATAGGAGCATCTAGCAACTTAGCTTTAACATGATCCGGTAAAGCTTGTTCCTTTAGCCATGCATGCCTTCTTAACACTGTGCCTGTCATGGCTGATCTAAATGAAGCCTCCAGTGCATCATAGCCACATTTTAAGGAATGGTTGCTAACCTGTTGTATGTTATTTACCATCTCTAATACATATTTCTTATCAAGAGATTCATCAGTGGTTAGTTTTTAGTTAACTGATCAAGCATAAACTCTTGGTATTGTATCATGTGAAACTGACAGTTTAAAGCTCTAGCTGAGAGAGTAGCTGAAGTGTAGACCTTTTTACCCCATCTGTCTAATGACCTTGCTTCCCTTTCAGAAGGAATAGGGTTTTTAGCTGTGGTCGCTGCTACTGCCTTGGGACCCTGGGATATAGTTTCTGGGTCTGCAAGAGGGGCCTTGTAAAGGTGGTGATGAGTATCTGGCACCCTGTAAAATCTGTCTGGTTTGGCAGGGGCTGGCGCTAAAGAATCTGGAGCGGAGCAAACATCATTGAAAGCATCATCCACCACCGAGAGAACAGGAGGTATAGCTAAGGGCCTGTGCTGTGGGAGGTGCAGAAAGGTCCTAAGTCTTTTCTGGAGTCTGAAAAATCCTGTTGCTGCCATTGGAACTGTTCTCGCATGGCATGCAAGGTTTCCCCAAAGGAGAATTCTTCTGGTGGGGAAGCAGCTGGAATGGATTCTTCAGCATCAGAATCTTCAAAATTGGAGAAGGGAGCCTCTGGCTGGTCAGTTATGTCTGATTCATCAGCAGAATCATCAGAAGACACTGGCTCAGGGGCTCTGCCCTAGGTCTCTTCTCTGGGGCTGAGAGGCCCTGTCTGGGTGAGATTGAGATCCTCTAATTAAAGAAATTAAATCTTCTGCCAAAGAAAGCATTTGAGAACTAGAAGAGGGCCTGGATGTGGGGGGTTTAACAGGCACTGTTTTAGTAGTCTTGGCTGCTTTAGCCCTGGCGAAGGCCTTAATGGACATGGCTGCTGGAGGCCTAGCAGCACCACGTGCTGGGGTAGAGACATCCAAGGGATGGTGTCTGATAAGTCAACCACCGTAGTGGGTAAAATTTCTGAGGTAGATTCAAGAGTTGTAGCAGGGGCCTCAGTTGTAAGAATAGGTTCAGCTGTAGTTAGATCAGTTTTCTCGGTTTCGGCCGAAACCGAGACACTCGCGGTTTGCTTTACCGTGGTTTCGGCCGAAACCGCGGACCGCGAGTGTCGGTCTTTATCTTTGCGTTTTTTGGTAGATTGGGTAGTCGGAGGATCCGACGGCATAATGTACGCAAAATCAGAACCGAAAAACTGTTCTGCAAACTCCGACCGACGCCTAAGCGTTCGTCGGTTGAAAGAGGCACAGGCCGAACAGGCTGCTACGTCGTGGGCTGGGCCTAAACAAGGCAGACAGTAAGAGTGGAAATCTTTGAGGTATTTGTTTCCCACAGGTTAAAAGTACAGTTTTGTACCTACCATAAATGTAGATGTTCAAGGATCCACATTGCTGCAGTCCTAACTATTGGGTAGTCCGCTGTCCAGTCGGCCCGAATACCAAAGTATATGGCTGACGTCAGTCACGGCGCATTAGACTGACGTCAGTACGTCAGGGTACTAATGCGCATGACCGACGTCATATCCTCAGTCTTTTCTTGCCCCAGATGTCAGAAGACCCTAAAAGACAAGGCCAAAACCAAAAACACCAAACATACCTGCACCAAAAATATATACAATATATACAAAGGTACCAGAATATAACCTCACCAACACAACCACCCCTAAACACAGAGGGAAGGAGGGAGGGTAAATTGACTGCAGCAATGTGGATCCTCGAACATCTACATTTATGGTAGGTACAAAACTGTACTATGTTCTTCATTCCACATTGCTGCAGTCCTAACTATTGGGTAGAATCCCAAAGCAGAGGTAAGGGAGGCTGGCAAATCATAAGGAAGCAGGAGCTGATAACATGCCTTGCAAAATAGCCGTGGCAAAACCAGCCCTAGACTTAGAGTAGAGAGGAAGGTGGTAATGCTTAGAGAAAGTATGCACTGAACTCCAAGTAGCTGCCTCCAAAATATCCTTAGTTGCCAGCCCCCTTAGAAATGCTGTTGAAGTGGCAGTAGCCCTAGTGGAATGAGGCCTAATCCCAGCTGGAATCTCTTTGCCATGATGGGAATAACAAAATGCAATGCAAAACCCAATCCACCTAGAAATAGTTTGTTTTGACACAGGCTTGCCCTGCGAACTCAAAGCAAAAGAAACAAACAACTGCTGAGACTGCCTAAAATCCTTAGTCCTGCTTAAATAATAACGCAATTGCCTGTGTACATCTAAAGTGTGCAAAATCTTTTCCCCTTTATTTTGGGGATCTGCATAAAAAGTAGGCAAATGAATAGTTTGGTTTAAAGCCACACTAGAAACCACCTTAGGCATAAAGGAAGGATTAGTACGTAATGATACCCTATCCTTATGAAAAATCATAAAAGGCTCAACCGCCATAAGGGCCTGCAACTCAGAAACCCTTCTAGCAGAAGTAATGGCCAACAAAAAAGCAGTCTTCCATGACAAGTATTTCAGTTCAACAGTAGCCGCAGGCTCAAAAGGTTGTAGAGTAAGTTTCTCCAACACAAAATTGAGGTCCCAAGCAGGAGTAGGAGCTCTACGTTGGGTCTTATATTCTTTGCCCCTCTAAGAAATTGCTTGAACAAAGGATGTGAAAACAATGGTGGGTCACAATCATAGTGAGCTGAAATTGCTGCAGCATGAATCTTAATAGAAGAGAAAGACAAACCTTTGTCCAATAACTCAGTAAGATATTGAAGAGCCACACTCAAATTAGGCTCAGAAATCTCAAAATTTTTTGCTGCAGTCCAAAACAAAAATCTCTTCCATTTTTCTCATTACACTTTCCTTGTACTAGGTCTTCTGGCTTCCATAATCACATTTAAAACTTGTTGAGGAAGCTGAGACCTGCTGTCCTTCAAAACAGAATATGCCAGGCTGTTAGATGAAGAGAGTGAAGCTTGACATTGAGCAGACGACCGTCCCTCTGAGACAACAGGTGTGGAATCAATGGTAAAGGCCATGGAGGCTTCCTTACCAGACTCCTCAGTAATGGGTACCAGTGCTGCCGAGGCCAATCTGGAGCTATTAAAATCATCCTTGGCTTGTCTTGTCTGACCTTTAGAAGCACCTTTGGGAGAAGAGGCAGAGGTGGAAAAGCATACACATGAAGATTTTTCCAACTGAAAGAAAGAGCATCCACTTTCCAAGCTGTGTGATGAAATCCCTTCGTGCAAAACTTTGGCAGCTGGTGGTTTAGTGGAGAAGCGAACAGATCTATGTCTGGAGTTCCCCATGACACTGTCAATGTTTGAAATACATGAAGATCCAGTTTCCACTGTGGGGATCCATGATTTGTCTGCTTAACACATCTGCTAAGGAGTTCTGTGCTCCGGCAGAAACCTTGCCTGAAGAGTTAGTTGCAAACTGAGCGCAGTCTCCCATAAAATCATTGCTTGTCTGCACAATGGGTAAGAATGTGTTCCCCCTTGTTTGTTGATGTACCACATGACAGTTGTGTTGTCTGTTAGAATCAACACCTGCCCTGGAAGAAGTAACTCCTTGAAAGCCATTAATGCAAACTGGACTGCTAACATCTCTTTCATGTTGATATGTAGATGCTGTAGTCTGGCAGGCCACTTGTCTTGTATCCACTTTCCATTTAGATGAGCTCCCAAGCAATATCTGAGGCATCTGTCGTTAGAATCTGACTTGCCTCTGGCCGGGTCACAGAGAGTCCCTTGTTTAGGTGACATTCCTGAGCCCACCACAAAAATTCCTTTTGAATGCAAGGTATTATTTGAATGACAGTGTCCAAATCCTGGCAGTGCTGTGTCCACAGATGTTTGAGATACCATTGTAGCTTCCTCATATGCAGTTTGGCATTGGGAAGCACCAGAATACAAGATGCCATGAACCCTAAGGCTTGAAGGACTGTCCTTGCAGTCAGCCCGGACTGAAGAGATAGGTGATGGAAGTAACTGGAAAGATTCTTTTGTTTGTCCGGGGTTAGAAAGGCCATCTGGGCTGCTGTATTCAGTCTCACACCCAGAAAGCACATGTCTTGAGAGGGTACTAGACTGGACTTTATTTCGTTCACAGAATACCCTAGGCATCTTAGCACTGCTATGACATATTCCAAATGCTGTAGAAGGTCTTCCTTTTCTTGAGCCAGAATCAGGCAGTCGTCCAAGTAAGGATAGATTTGAATTCCTTTTAGCCTGAAGTAAGCTATCACTGGAGCCAGAACCTTTGTGAATACTCTGGGCGCAGTAGATAAGCCAAAGGGCAATGCAGAGAACTGATGAGAATTTCCAGCTCGAAAACGCAGATACTTCCTGCAACTTAGTCTTATTGGCACATGAAGGTAAGCTTCCTTGAGATCTAAAGTTACCATCCAGTGATCTTTGCCCAGCAGAGGTAAAAGTTGTTGTAACGTCAACATTTTGAACTTGGGAATGTCCAGATAAGTGTTGAGGATAGATAAATCCAAAATTGGTCTCCACGTGTTCCCCTTTTTTGGTACTAGGAACAGGCGAGAATAAAATCCTAGGCCCCTTTCTGGCACAGGAACTGACTGAATAGCCCCTATTTGGAGCAACAGAGAAATTTGCTTGTGAGCCTCTGTTCTTTGTAGAGGAGGAATGTCTGGCATGCCTTTGAAAGGAGGCAAGGTATGGAAATAAAACCTGTAACCGTGGTGAATGATATCCAGAACCCATCTGTCTTGGGTAATTAAATCCCAATTTTCTTTGAAAAGAGACAGCCTTCCTCCCAAAGGTGCTGCCAGGCGAGAATGTACTGGCAGCTGAAAAGGCAGGTCATTGGGTCTGCTTACGAAAGGACTGACCCCTGCCCTCACCAGAAGTCTGAGCAGGTGAACTCCTGTCCTAGGCCTAAAAGAACCTTGAGCTCTGCCTCTACCACGTCTAGACCTACCCCTAGACTGGGAATCATAAGCAGGATAAGTCCACCCCTTAGCAGGCCAATTTCTACTAAACTTCGGAGGCTGCACCTGCAAAAAATCCTTAACAGTTTGCATAGACTTAGCCTTGTCCTCCATTTTCTTTAAAACTGCTTCCACAGGCGAACCAAACACATCAGACTGTAAAGGAGCATCCAAAATCCTTGTCTTAACATGCTCAGCTAAGTTCTGATCCCTCAACCAGGCATGCCTACGAAGAACAGAACCAGTAGCAGCCACCCTCGAGGAGGCCTGCACAGCATCAAAACCACACTGCAAGGAATGCTTACCCACCTGTTCAGAAACATGAACTAAATCCTGCAATTCTTTACACTCAATACCTTCAGCCAGAGCATCCACCTTAGACTTCAATTGTGAAAGGAGATAATTCTGATATTTTAACATATGAAACTGACAATTCAACGCCCTCATGGCTAAAGTGGAAGTAGTATACACTTTCTTTCCCCATCTATCCAAAGCCCTTGCCTCTATCAGGAGGAACAGGATTTTTAACCACAGAAGCCTTCACACCTTTAGGCCCCTGAGAGACAGTTTCTGGGTCTGCCCTAGGACTCTTAAAAAAAGATACTTATGGGCTTCAGGCACCCTATAGTACCTATCCGGTTTAACTGGGGCAGGAGGCAAAGAGTCAGGATTCAGGGAAGCCTCTGCAAAAACATCTTCTACCACATTCAGAACAGGAGGTATAGCTAAAGGCCTATGCTGGGGTAAAAACAAGAATTCTCTAAGCCTCTTCCTGGAATCAGAGAAATCTTGACCTTCCCATTTAAAATGCTCCCTCATGGAATGCAGAGTCTCTGAAAATGAAAAATCCTCAGGAGGCGAAGCTGAAGGAGTAGAATCATCCACATCAGAATCAGAATAAGGAGGATACTCCTGCAAGTCTTCAGCCAAGACTCAGAAGCCTCGAACATTGCTCAAAACCCTCAAACTCAGGTTCCACCCTAGGCCTCTTATCAGGAGGGGGCATAGAACCTCTAATCATTGTAATCAAATCCTCTGCCATTTTAGCATATGCTTCTTAGGCAAAGACCCTGAAACACTCGGAGAAACCCCCACTGAAGCTAAAGCAGGCCTGCCTCTTAAAGAAGCCTTAGAAACAGAAGGCGAGGCCCTAACCACCTTAGGAAGAGAGGGAAGAACAGCCACCTGAGAAGCCCCTTCAGGCTGGCCTACTTCCTGAGATACATCCTGTAACAGTAAAGTTTCTCCCTGAGACTCCAAAGAAACTCCTGGCAGAACCTCCGTCTCCACTGAGTTTTCTAAAGAACCGACGTCCGGGACTGTCGGTTCTTCCACTCTAGGCTTCCCTGCTTTGTCCTTGCGCTTTTGGCTGAAGCGGCCGGAGCATCCGACGGCATTTTATAATTACAACGCTTCCCAAACACTAACCTGGCACAGTCTAACCTTCTCTTAATAGTGCGTTTGTTAAACCTAGCACAAGAGCAGCATCCAACAACGTGCTCAGGCCCTAAACAAGGTATACACAAAGTATGGTAATCCCTATGAGGTATCTGTTTCCCACAAGAAATACAGTTATTCACTTTTTCTGACATCCGGTTAAATACTGAGGCAAGAAAAAAACAAAATATTCCCCAACGGGGTACTTAGCCAACTTTGATTCGGTCTGAAACTCTGACTTCAGAAACTTTCAGAACGCCAACCTGCACTCGCAAAAACTGCTTCTGCATCGGACCATGCGGCAAAAAAGACTGAGGATATGACGTCGGTCATGCGCATTAGTACCCTGACGTACTGACGTCAGTCTAATGCGCCGTGACTGACGTCAGCCATATACTTTGGTATTCGGGCCGACTGGACAGCGGACTACCCAATAGTTAGGACTGCAGCAATGTGGAATGAAGAACATCAATTGTTAACTTTTTCTGACATCGGCTGAGGCAAGAAAGAGTCCCCAACGGGGTACTTAGCTTTAGAAGTCTTCGAAGTAGTATTCGGTAGAAGTAATCTCTGGATCCGACCGACCGGCACTTGCGAACAGCTTCGCGGCAAGAAAGACTGAGGAAAATGGCGTCGGCTGATGCTTATATACCCGAAGACCAACAGAGATGACGTCGGGTGGAGTGCGACATCAGCCGAAGCCGGACCCGGACTTTGGAATCCGGCCGACTGCAGGGCTGCCTGACGACAGGACAACCCACTTGTTATGACTGCAGATGCATCCATGAAGGACATCAGCCAAGATATGAAGCTTTTGTATAGCAGCAGATGTATGAGTCGCCCAAGGGCAGGAAATCACACAAGAATACTGCAACATAGGAATAGGACATTAACAGGCACAGAACAGAATTTGTCAGAGAAAGCACAGTTTTGTACCTACCATAAATGTAGATGTCCGATAGGTATGCATCTGCAGTCATCACATATGGGTTTGTCCTGCCTCAGGCAGCCCTTCGGTCGGCCGGATTCCAAAGTCTGGGTCCGGCGTCAGCTGATGTCGCCCTCTCCCCGACGTCAGAGCGCCTGGGGTATAAAAGCGTCAGCCGATGACATATTCCTCAGTGTTTCTTGCCCCAGATGCCAGGTGCCCTCAAAAGAAGGCTAAATTTGGAGAAATGCAATAAATTCCAAACATGCACAGAAATATATATATATATATATATATATATATATATATATATATATATATATATATATATATATATATATATATATATAATTTATTATATATAAAACAAATACAGCATAATAGATAACCCCAGCTAGCTATGAGAGGGGAAAGTACCCAATAAATACCCAAGAGGGGAAGAAGGGATGGTAAACCTGACTGCAGATGCATACCTATCGGACATCTACATTTATGGTAGGTACAAAACTGTATATATTTATTTATTATATAAAAAACAAATACAGCATAATAGATAACCCCAGCTAGCTATGAGAGGGGAAAGTACCAAATACCCAAGAGGGGAGGGAGGGTAAACCTGACTGCAGATGCATACCTATCGGACATCTACATTTATAGTAGGTACAAAACTGTACTATGTCCTTCAAGGATGCATCTGCAGTCATCACATATGGGTAGAATACCATAGCCATACTGGGGGTGGAGGATCTATGTAAAGGATGGTGTAGCTAAAATGCCCTGCAGGACTGCCGTAGCAAAGCCTGCTCTGGATCTGGAATATAAAGGTAAATTGTAATGCTTGGAAAATGTATGTACGGAGCTCCATGTAGCAGCTTCTAAAATGTCCTTTGTAGCCACCCCTCTTAAGGCTGTGGAGGTGGCTGTGGCTCTGGTGGAATGAGGTCTTATGTTAGCTGGCACAGTTTTTCCATGAAAGGAACAAAAACGTATGCAATTCCCTAGCCATTTTGAAATTGTCTGTTTGGAAATTGCTTTTCCTTGTGCACCAGCAGCATATGCCACCAACAGCTAATGAGTTTTTCTGTAGCTTTTAGTTCTGTCCAAGTAGAAGCGCAACTGTCTGTGTATGTCCAGGGTGTGCATTAGTTTCTCCCCTTTTTTTTGTGGATTTGGAAAGAAGGTAGGCAGGTGAATAGCTTGGTTTAATGAGACCCTGGATACCACCTTTGGCATAAATGAAGGACTGGTTCTCAATGAGTCTCTGTCCTGATGAAAAATAAGAAATGGCTGTACTGCCATGAGGGCCTGTAACTCAGATACTCTTGCTGAGGTTATGGCCAGAAGGAAGGCGGTCTTCCAAGACAGGAACTGTAGTTCTGTAGATGCTGCTGGTTCAAAGGGAGGCAGAGTTAGTTTTTCCAATACGAAGTTAAGGTCCCAAGTAGGCACTGGAGGTTTCCTTGGAGGATTGATGTTTTTAATTCTCTTAGAAACTGTCTTAGGAGAGGATGAGAAAAGACAGGTGGGTCAGTATTGCACTCTGCTGAAATTGCTGAAGCATGAATTTTAATGGAAGAGTAAGACAGGCCATTATGGGGCATTTCTGCCAAGTATTCCAGGATATGTGCCATGTTCATCACAGTCGCATCTAGGCCCTTTGTGGTGCTCCAAGTGTGAAATCTTTTCCATTTTGCTGAATATGCCTTTCTTGTGGAATGCCTGCAAGCTTCCATGATGATATCCTTCACTCTCTTGGATAGCTTATCCTGAGGAGGAGTCAAAGTATTTTCCAGGCTGTTAGTTGCAAGGTTTTCAGGTTGGAATGCAGAGTTTTGTAATTGTGCTGTGTCAGGAGAAGTGGCCATTGAGGAAGAGGCCAGGGTTTCGTGTGTGACATGCTCTTTAACAGTGGGTACCAGTGCGGTCTTGGCCAGTCCGGAGCTATCAGAATCACTTTTGGCTGCTCTGTCCTGATCTTCAGTAAGACCTTGGTCATTAATGGAAGAGGTGGAAATGCATACACTGTTAGAGTATTCCAGCTGAAAGAGCGTCCACTTTCCAGGCTTGTGGGTGGTATGTCCTTGAGCAGAATTTCTTCAACTGATGGTTGTGGTGGGAGGCAAAAAGATCTATGTCCGGCCTCCCCCATGATTGTGTTATCTGAAGGAAGATGTCTGGGTGCAGCATCCATTCGTGTGGATCCATGATATTTCTGCTTAGGCTGTCCGCTAGTATATTGTCTTTTCCTGGCACAAACTGGGATTGCAGCTCTATATTGAGTTTTAGGGAAAGTTCCCAAAGTTTCATTGCCAGCCTGCAAAGAGGGTAGGAATGGGTACCTCCTTGCTTGTTTACGTACCACATAACTGTGGTATTGTCTGTCCTTATTAGCAGGTGTCCTTGATGCAGAAAATGTTTGAAGGCCTCAATTGCATGCATCACTGCCAGCATTTCCTTTTGGTTTATGTGCATGCGTAGCTCCTTTTGTGACCACAGTCCTTGAATACATCTGCCCTCCATGTGTGCTCCCCCACCGTGGTCTGAAGCGTCCGCTGTAGTGGTTTGGCTGGCTATTGGTTTGCTGAAGGGCAGACCCCTGTTCGACTGGCTTGCTTGAGCCCACCACAGAAATTCCTTTTGGAGGCATGGAATGAGTGGGATCAAAGTTTCTAAGCTGTGACTGTGCTGAGTCCATAAACTCCTTAGGTACCATTGTAGTTTCCTCATATGCAGCCTTGCTTGTGGAATCAGAAGAATGCAAGACGCCATGTAATCCAGGGCCTGCAGGAATTTCCTTGCAGTCAGCTGAGTTTGTCTAGTCAGATTCTTGAAGTAATCCGGTAGTTGTCTGTTTTTCTTCTGTGAGAAAAGCCATTTGGGTGGTTGTGTCTAGATCCGCACCCAGAAAAGTTATTTTTTGGGATGGAACAAGTCTTGATTTGTGAATGTTGACTGTGTATCCCAAGGCCTGCAGTAGGCGGATGGCATAATTAAAGTCCTTTACCAAAGTTTGTTGGCTGTCCGCTTTTATAAGGCAGTCGTCCAGATATGGGTATATTTGAATCCCCTGAAGTCTGCAGTGTGCAATTACTGATGCCAGGCATTTTGTGAATACTCTGGGCGCAGTAGATAAGCCAAAGGGCAATGCTGAGAATTGATAATGCTCTGTACCTGCAAGAAATCTGAGGTTTCTTCTGCAACTTTGTCTGATAGGGACATGCAGGTATGCCTCCTTGAGGTCTAGAGTCACCAGCCAAGACCCCTTGCCCAGCATGGGAAGGAGTTGCTGTAGAGTCAGCATTTTGAATTTTGGCACAACGAGGTAAGTATTCAGTGCGGACAAGTCGAGAATAGGCCTCCATTGATTTTCTTTTCTTGGAACAAGGAATAGTCTGGAGTAAAATCCTTGGCCTTGTTCTGAAAGAGGAACCTTTTCTATAGCTTTCATTTGCATTAAGTTGGAGATTTGTTTCAAAGCCTCTGCCCTTTGATTTGGTGGCAGGTCTGGCATGCCTTTTCTTTTTGGCAATGTGTGAAAATGGAACCTGTATCCTTTGTCTATTTGCAGCGTCCATTTGTCTCTTGTAATACTGTGCCAATTTTGTGAATAAGGAAAGCTTTCCGCCCAAAGGTGCTTCTAATTGAGCCCTGGTTGGCAGAGTCAAAGCAAAGTCATTGAGTCTGTCCTTGTGCAGCAGTTGAAGGTCCTGCACTACCTCTCTGGTTGGGAGGCTGCCATTGACGTCCTCTGTAGGAGCCTCTAGCTTGCCCTCTACCTCTGGCACGCCTGTTCTTGCCTCTCTGGAATCTTTGTGTCCGGAAAGGACCAATTCTTGGTAGGCCAATTTCTGCTGAATCTTGGTGGTTGGACTTGTAGAAAATCTTTGACTTTGTACAGATTTTGCCTTTTCCTCAAATTTCTTTAAGACCTCCTGAGCAGTGGAGCCAAATAACTTTTGCTTTTCCGACTCAGCAAGGGCCTCCGGGGCCGAGGTTGTCGGTTGAGTGGTTTCGTGGGTCGGAAGTACCAAGGACTCTGTTTCAGCCGAGAGAGACACTCGCAGTAGGCTTGGCCGTGGTTTCAGCCGAAACCGCAGCCCGCGTGTGTCGGTCCTTGTCCTTCCGTTTCTTTGTTAAATGTGAAGTCGGAGTCTGACGGCATATTGTATGAAAAACTAGCCCCAAAAAATTCCTCTGCAAACTCTGCCCGACGTCTAAGAGTGCGTCGGTTGAAGGAAGCACAGGCTGAACAGGCCAAGACGTCGTGGTCTGGGCCTAGGCAGGGGAGGCAGCAAGAGTGGAAATCCTTATGAGGTATTTGTTTCCCACAAGTTAAGCAATTAACTTTATCGGACATCGGCTGAGGCAAGAAAGAGTCCCCAACGGGGTACTTAGCTTTTGAAGTCTTCGGTAGCTGAATTACAGGAGCTGGCCGACTGGCACTTGCGAACTGCTTCTGCTTCGGGCACCACGCGGCAAGAAAGACTAAGGAAGATAGCGTCTGCTGACGCTTTTATACCCCAGGCGCTCTGACGCTGGGGAGAGGGCGACATTAGCCGACGCCAGACCCAGACTTTGGAATCCGGCCGACCGAAAGGCTGCCTGAAGCAGGACAACCCATATGTGATGACTGCAGATGCATCCTTGAATGACATCACATTGGAATCCAGTACAGAGACTGCTCCTATGCAGATCTGCCCTGGGGGAAGAGTTAGATTAAAGGACTCAGATTCAAAATGTCAGATTTGAGAAGGAGCCATTAAATAGTTAGTGGAAGTAGTTCGTCTGGCTCAAACAGTGGCCAGAATCTGAAGGATCCTCGGTCTTGTCCTGTCCACACTGGCTTCAGTGAGGCTCCAAGTAGACCTAGATAACCCAAGCAGAAGAGGGTGGTCTACAATAACGAGTTCTGTCCTGCAAGACTGGAGCCTAGGGGAGACAGGATCTTGGGAGAATCAAGGTGGCATACTAGATCCTATGACTAAACGAAAAAAAAAGTATCTGCTCCAAAGGTCTGGAAATTTTAAACTATGTCTGGTCAATTTTTCCTTGTCTGAAACCCTCTGCTTACCTTACCATTTGTCAGACACCTTTTTAGGTGAACAGGGAAGAAGCAGATTTCCAGATCCAGAAGGGTTTTCTCCGGTGGAAAGCTGAATGGGAGCCCATTAAAATCTTGTTTATGGCTCGTTGTCCAACAGCCACCCAGATGCAGCAGCAGCAGATGTCCAGATGCCAAGATTCAAACAGTACAAACTTGTTTGCAAAAAATTGAAGCTTGTGTTAACAAACTATGCAGTTTTTAAACCCTGAAGCCACATCTGCCATCCTAAACAAGTTACATTTATGAAAAATTTAAATTTAAGAAGTTACCCTAAACAAATATCTACCTATCTGTTAAGCCCTACATCAGTAGTGAATGGAAAAAAACAGAGGGGCAACATACATAATACAAAAAAGGGAGATGATACAATGGAGAGGGACATGAAAGCATAATATACAATCTATTGAGAAAAATACCAACTACAAGAAATTCTAATCCAGGAAGAATCCACTACTTTTAAATCAAATTTCTAAAAAGTATCAGTAGCTTGGTCTGTCACAATTTCTGATACAAAAAATATGAAGAGGAAGCTATTCACTTTGCAGGCCATTATGGGCAAACAGTGCCAACAGCTGGAAATTCAGACATCAAAATGATTAAGCTTTACCTCTGTTGAGGATGGATCATCCCAGACAATTACTAAATCCAGCCCAAGGGAAGGATATACACAAAATTGCACATCACAATAAAAGTGCACTCTGTTCCATCAAGCAGTTTTCTAGTTACCAGCTTAATACAATTCAGGCTCAAGAGGGAGGCACTCCCTCTCCTAGTACTCATCTAAAAAGGCTGCAAAATCCATCTCAAACACCACTTCACTCTAGAACAGCATCCGCTAATCTAATGAACATGTTTAGAAAGCAGGAAAAAAGTTCAAAGTAAAAAACTTGGCAGGATTTGCGTGCACTGCAGACAGTCCATCAGGGAACAAAATTGGAGAACCAAGCACTGATGCAGCTATACTAACTGCTGCACCACTGAGCTCCATCACAAAATGCTGATGGGCTGAACACAAATATGGTAAGCATACATTAACCTTTTCTGAAAAGTTAAATCTCCATGTTTGGCATTTAAAACCAACCCAGACAGCTTTTTATGCAATGACTGGCAAAAGTACGGGAAGGCATCAAAATACAGATCAGCTACAAAACAATGGTATCATCTTAAACTGGAACAATTGGCAGCAACTGCAAACAGGATTAAAAGTGACTACTATGCAAGTTAGCCATCACCATGCACTACAATTTGACAGGCTCTTACCTTTGTGGAATCAAAAGCAGAAAATCCCATTATCTTCATCATTTCCAGCTCTTCTTCTGTCTTTTCTTCTTCTGGTTCAGAATCTATCAGGAAAGATACCAATGAAAAATGGTACAAGCAATTTGAAAATTGTGCAACTAGTTTTTCTTGGCAAATGCTATAAAATATACTAACACATACAAATGGCTAAACAAAACATACAGCATTCTTCCACGAATCTCAAAATAAAATGAAGTTATGTACTTGCCACAAAAATAGGTCTTGTCTTTTCACCTGGTTCAAACTTTGGGTACCTAGAACTGATACATCTTCAGCATCTTTAAGCTTTGTACATACAGGGCCCCAACTTCTTCCCTAGCAACAAACCCTCTTCACAGATCTCAGCGCGGTACGTCTAACAGTTCTATTGAACAGGGCACAGAACAGACACCCAGGGACATCGTGGTCCAGGCCTAGGCAGGTGATGCAGTGGGAATAAAAGTGTGTGGGATCGGTTTTCCACAACTGAGACAGCTGACATTCTGTCACTGGATGAAGGCAAGAAAAGGTTCCTCCAATGGGGTACTTAGCTTTGGATGGTTTCTCCCTCACCTCTGGCAATGCCTGAACGATGCACTCGCAAAACAGCTTCTGCTTCGGACTCCACCACAAGACAAACAGATGTAGTGACGACAGCTGTCTCCTTTACAGCCCTGACAGCCTGACATTAGTATATGCTCCAAGACAGCAGACGCAGGAGGGAACATTTTTACTTTGGTACTCTGGCTAGCAGAGGGCTACCCAGCAGGGATAACATATGATGACTGCAACAGTGAAATGAAGAAAGGAAAGATGTGTAAAATCTTACCATATGATGACTGCAACAGTGAAATGAAGAAAGGAAAGATGTGTAAAATCTTACCATAGGTGTCCTCTTCCCTGTTGCATTCTACACTTAAGTTTACTCTTCTTCCTCTCCCTCTCCAGTTTGTTCGGCCAGGTTTCCAAAGATTCAGTCCCTTTTGGTGTGGACTTCTGACGTGGCTAAAGCAACATGGGCCATAAGAGTGACATCCACATGCACCAGCCCTCAGCACCTAGTAAAAGCCCCAGTCAGAGCCAGTCCTGCAAGGGCATAGCCTGTCCAATATCACCCTGGAGAGCAATTGGGGAAGGAATAGTGCAACATGGAAGAGGACCTCTTTGGATACGGTAAAATTTTACACAACTTTCCTATGTCCTACTCCAATGCTGCAGTATTCTACATGTGGGTGAATGCAAAAGCTCACTTAGGATTGGAAGGTGGTCTAAATGAGATTTCCAGGAATCTGTGTAGGATAGCCCTGGCAAACCCCATCCTGGCTCTGGAGATGTGGTCCAGTTTGTAGTGTTTGAAGGTGTGAACTGAGGACCAAGTTGCTGCCTTAAGTATGGAGATGTGTCCAACCCTTTAAAGAAGGCTCCAGGAGAGGCCATTGCTCTGGTGGAATGGGCATTGACATTGCCCTGCAAGGTCTTACCATGCTGTAGGCAGCAGAAGGAAATGGCCTGGGAGATGCAAACCCAAATTGGTCTGCTTACTCACAACTTTCCTCAAGCCCCTGGGGGTGGGGGGGCTGAGGGACAAACAGCTGGTCTGAATTCCTAAAGGGTTCGGTTTTATGAAGTTAAAACCTAAGGTGTCTGTGGACATCAGGGAATACAGCACTCTCACTATCCCCTTGTGGGTTAGGGAAGAAGGTGGGCAGGTGGATGGGCTGGTTCAAGGATAGGTCATTCACTACTTTGGGAATGAATCACAGGTTTGTCCAGACAGTCACCCTATCCAGGTGGAAGATTAGGAAATGTGGTGCAGCCATAAGATCTTGCAATTCTGAAACCCTTCTGGAGGAAGTCAGAGCCACCAGCAATACAGTTCCATGTGCAAAATGTTAAGGTGACCTTGTCTGCTGGCTAGAGTAAGTTGTTCTAGAACATAGTTTAGGTCCCAGAGAGGGGGAGACTATTTTCTGGGTGGTCGTAAGTGTAATACACCTTTGAGTAAAGTTTGAAAGGAGGTGGATCCAGGGGGAGGCAGGTAGAGGCAGCAGACAGGTGTGCCTTCAGAGATGAGCAAGACAACCCTGTATTGCATGAGTTCACACAAGTACGACAGGATGAAAGGCATACCTCTTTCCAGTGGGTCCAACTGTCTTGTGACACTAAATAGGAAACATTTTCCATTTAGAGAGGATTTTCTTGTGTTTGGTTTCCTGGCCTACTGCTGGACAGTGAGCACGCCCTCATTATATAGGTGTCTGAAGGGATCAGAATCCTATCCGCCACAGGGTGAGGTGCAGGGATTGCCACTGTGGGTGTATCCAAGTCCTTATTCTGTGTGAGGTCCACTGAAGGGGGTAACTTGTGGCGATTGCCCTTGGACAGGTAAAGAGAACTAGTGCAGTCATGGTCAGCAGGGTGTCACCAGCAGGATTTTGGGAGAGTCCTGCTGAATTTTCAGCAGGACCCTCTGTATCAATGGGAAAGGGGGGAATGCATACAGAAATTTCCCCTGCCAGGTTATTGAGAAGGCATCTGTTGCCAAGGCCTTGGGGTTTGGTGTCCTGGTGCAGGCCAAGAAGCTGCCTGTTTATGGAGGTGAACTGTTTGTGGAATACCCCACCTGTGGACCAGTCAGGAAAAAGTACAGTTTTGTACCTACCATAAATGTAGATATTCGAAGATCCACATTGCTGCAGTCCTTACTTATGGGTAGTCCGCTGTCCTCGGTCGGCCCGAATACCAAAGTATTAGGCTGACGTCGGTCATGGGCGCCTAGATCTGACAGAGCGTCAGGGTATAAAGGCGCATGACCAACGTCATATCCTCAGTCTTTTCTTGCCCCAGATGTCAGAAGACCAAACCAGAAAGGCCACAGCCAAAAACAGAATACCTCCCAAAAACATGCCCAACAACCATCACCTAAAGCATAGCGCCAAGTCTAACTACAGTGGGGAAGGAGGGAGGGTAAATTGGACTGCAGCAATGTGGATCTTCGAACATCTACATTTATGGTAGGTACAAAACTGTACTAAGATCTTCATCTCACACTGCTGCAGTCCTTACTTATGGGTAGAATCCCAAAGCAACGGGAAAGGGAGGATGGTAAAAATCAAAGCATTAGGGGCCGCTAAAATGCCCTGTAAAATTGCAGTGGCAAATCCAGCCCTAGACTTAGAATAAAGAGGAAGGTGGTAATGTTTAGAAAAGGTATGCACTGAACTCCAAGTAGCTGCCTCCAAAATGTCTTTTGTAGCTACCCCCCTTAGAAAGGCCGTAGAAGTAGCCCTAGTGGAATGAGGCCTGATTCCCGCAGGAATCTCCTTACCATGATGGGAATAACAGAAAGAAATTCAAAACCCAATCCATTTAGAAATAGTTTGTTTTGAAACAGGTTTACCCTGTGAACCCAAAGCAAAAGAAACAAACACTTGCTGAGACTGTCTGAACTCCTTGGTTCTGCTCAAATAACGCAACTGCCTGTGAATATCCAAAGTACGCAAAATTTTCTCCCCTTTATTTTGGGGGTTTGCATAAAAAGTAGGCAAATGAATAGTTTGATTTAAGGCCACACTAGAAACCACCTTAGGCATAAAGGAAGGATTAGTACGCAAAGATACCCTATCCTTATGAAAAATTAGGAAAGGCTCCACTGCCATGAGGGCCTGTAATTCAGAAACCCTTCTTGCAGAGGTAATGGCCAACAAAAAAGCAGTTTTCCATGACAAATACTTTAACTCAGCAGTAGCTGCAGGCTCAAAAGGTTGTAGAGTAAGTTTTTCCAACACAAAATTGAGATCCCAAGCAGGAGTAGGAGCTCTACGTGGGGTCTTATATTCTTTGCCCTCTAAGAAATTGCTTAAACCAAGGATGAGAGAATAAAGGAGGGTCACAATCATAGTGAGCAGAAATGGCTGCAGCATGGACCTTTGAGGAGAAAGACAAACCCTTGTCCAATAACTCAGTAAGATATTGAAGAGCAACACTTAAATCAGGTTTGGAGACATCAAAGTCCTTTCCTTTGCTCCAAATAAAAGATCTCCTCCATTTATCAGCGTAAACTTTCCTGGTACTAGGCCTCCTGGCCTCCAAAATAACATTCAAAACCTGTTGTGGAAGCGGAGACCCTCCAGAGTCTAAAACAGAATATGCCAGGCTGTTAGATGTAGAGACTGAATCTTGACATTGAGGAAGTGACTGTCCTCTTGTGACAAAAGGTGCAGAATCAAAGGCAGAGGCCATGGAGGTTCTCGTACTAAGCTCCTCAGTAGTGGGTACCAGTGTTGTCGAGGCCAATCCGGTGCTATCAAAATCATGGTTGGCTTGTCTTGTCTGGCCTTCAAGAGTACCTTGGGAAGAAGAGGCAGAGGTGGAAAGGCATATACATGCATATTGTTCCAACTGAATGATAGAGCGTCCACCTTCCAAGCTGTGTGATGAAACATTTTTGTGCAAAACTTTGGCAACTGGTAATTTAGTGGAGAAGCGAACAGATCTATGTCTGGAGTTCCCCATAACACTGTCAACTGTTGAAATACATGAGGATCCAATTTCCACGCGTGAGGATCCACTATTTGTCTGCTCAATACATCTGCTAAGGAGTTCTGTGCTCCTGGTAGAAACCTTGCCTGAAGATTGAGGTGTAGATTGAGAGCAGTTTCCCACAGAATCATCACTTGCCTGCAAAGAGGGTAAGAATGGGTTCCCCTGCTTGTTGATGTACCACATGACAGTAGTGTTGTCTGTTTGAATCAACACCTGCCCCGGTGAAGTAAATCTTTGAAAGCCATCAATGCAAACTGGACTGCTAACATTTCCTTCAAGTTGATATGCAAATGTTGGAGTTTGACAGGCCACGTGTTTTGCACCCATTTTCCATTGAGGTGTGCTCCCAAGCCTTGTCCGAGGCATCTGTCGTTAGAATCTGACTCGCCTCTGGCCGGGTCACAGAGAGTCCCTTGTTTAGGTGACATTCCTGAGCCCACCACAAAAACTCCTTCCGTATGCAAGGTATTATCTGAATGACAGTGTCTAGATCTTGGCAGTGCTGTGTCCATACATTTTTGAGATACCATTGAAGCTTCCTCATATGCAATTTGGCATTGGGAAGCACCAGAATACAAGATGCCATGAACCCCAAGGCTTGAAGGACTGTCCTTGCAGTCAGCCTGGACCGTAGAGACATTTGATGGAAATAAAGAGAAAGGCTTCTTTGTTTGTCCGGGGTCAAAAAGGCCATCTGGGAAGCTGTATTCAGTCTCACACCCAGAAAGCACATGTCCTGAGAGGGTACTAGACTGGACTTTGTTTCGTTCACAGAATACCCTAGGCATCTTAACACCGCCATGACATACTGTAGATGAAGAAGTTCGTCCTTTTCTTGTGCAATAATCAGGCAATCGTCCAAATAAGGATAAATCTGTATTCCTCTTAGTCTGAAAAATGCTATCACTGGAGCCAGAACCTTTGTGAACACTCTAGGCGCAGTAGATACGCCAAAGGGCAATGCAGAGAACTGATGATGTAAATTTCCAGCCCGAAAACGCAGGTACCTCCTGCAACTGGGCCTGATAGGAACATGAAGGTAAGCCTCTGAGATCCAGAGTAACCATCCAGTGATCTTTTCCCAACAGAGGTAAAAGTTGTTGTAAAGTCAGCATCTTGAACTTTGGAATGTCCAGGTAAGTGTTGAGGATAGATGAATCCAAAATTGGCCTCCACGTGTTCCCTTTCTTTGGAGCTAGAAACAGGCGAGAATAAAATCCTAGGCCCACTTCTGACAGAGGCACTGGCTGTATAGCTCCTATTTGAAGAAGTTAAGAAATTTGTCTGCGAGCCTCTATCCTTTGCCGAGGAGGTACGTCTGGCATGCCTTTGAAAGGAGGCATGGTATGGAAAAAGAACTTGTAACCTCGGTTTATAATGTCCAATACCCATTTGTCCTGGGTGACTAAATGCCAATTTTGCTTGAAGAGCCAACTTTCCTCCCAAAGGAGCTGCCAGGCAAGAAGAATCTGGCAGCTGAAAATGTAGGTCATTGGGCCTGTTTACGAAAGGACTGGCCCCTGCCCTCACCAGCAGATTGAGCAGGCGAACTCCATTGTCTCGGCCTGAAAGTACTCTGAGCTCTGCCCCTACCACGCCTAGATCTACCCCTAGACTGAGAATCAGAAGAAGGGTACGTCCACCCCTTAGTAGGCCAATTTCTACTAAACTTTGGCGGTTGTACCTGCAAAAAATCTTTAACAGTCTGCATAGACTTAGCCTTGTCCTCCATTTTCTTTAAGACTGACTCCACAGGAGGAGCAAACAAAACTTCAGACTGTAAAGGGGCATCCAGAATTCTAGACTTAACATGCTCAGACAAATTCTGATCCTTAAGCCAGGCGTCCCTACGAATAACTGAACCAGTGGCAGCCACCCTAGAAGAAGCCTGTAAAGCATCAAAACCACATTGCAAAGAGTGCTTACCCACCTGTTCAGAAACATGCACTAAATCCTGCAATTCTTTACACACTATGCCCTCTGTCAAAGCATCCACTTTAGACCTTAGCTGAGAAAGGAGGAAATTCTGATACTTCAACATATGAAACTGGCAGTTCAAAGCTCTCATTGCTAAAGTAGAAGAGGTATACACCTTCTTACCCCATCTATCCAAAGCTCTAGCTTCCTTATCCAGAGGAACCGGATTCTTGACAACAGAGGCTCTAACACCCTTAGGCCCCTGACTAATAGTTTCTGGGTCCGCCCTAGGACTCATACAGATATTTATGAGCCTCAGGCACCCTGTAATACCTGTCCGGTTTAACTGGGGCAGGAGGCACAGAATCTGGATTAAGGGAAGCTTCGAAAAACATCTGAAACAACATCCAAAACCGGAGGTATAGCTAAGGGTCTATGCTGTGGTAAAAACAAGAACTCCCTAAGTCTCTTCCGTGAATCAGAGTAATCCTGTCCCTCCCACTGAAAATGCTCCCTCATGGAATGCAGAGTTTCTGAAAATGAAAAATCCTCTGGAGGAGAAGCAGAAGGAGTGGAATCCTCTGCATCAGAATCAGAATAAGGAGGAAATCTTGAATGTCTTCAGCAGAAGACTCTGAATCATCTGAGGCCTGCTCCAAACTTTCCAACTCTGGCTCCACCCTGGGCCTTTTATCAGGAGGGCATAGAACCTCTAATTAAAGTAATCAAATCCTCTGCCATTTTAAGCATGTGCTTTTTAGGCACAGACCCTGAAGAACCAGAACTGACACCAGAGGAAGGCAAGACAGACCTGCCCTTAGAAGGAGCCTTAGAAACAGTAGCAGAAGGCCTAACCACCTTAGGCATAGAAGGGAGAATAGTAACCTGAGAGGCCCCTTCAGCCTGACCTGCCTCCTGAGAGGCCACATCCTGTAAAATCAAAGTTTCCCCCTGGGACTCAACAGAAACTTCAGCCGGATCCACCTGTTCAGCTGTAGCTTCTAAAGGTCCGGCGTCCGAATCATCCTGCCTAGGCTTTAAAGATTTGTCTTTGCGCTTCTTAGTAGAAGCAGGCGTCGGAACATCCGACGGCATATTATAATTACGCCTCTTGCCAAAGACTAACCTAGCGCAATCTAACCTCCGTTTTATAGTGCGCTTATTAAACCTAGCACAAAATCGACACCCGACTACGTCGTGCTCCGGTCCCAAACAAGGAATACAAAGCGAGTGGTAATCCCTATGCGGTATCTGCCCACAAGAAATACAATTATTCACTTTTTCTGACATCCGGTAAGTAACTGAGGCAAGAAAAAACAAAAATATTCCCCAACGGGGTACTTAGCCCAACTTGGTATCGGTCTGACACTCCGAAAACGAAAAATTTCAGAACGCCGAACGGCACTTGCAACGCTGCTTCTGCATCGGGCCATGCGGCAAAAAAGACTGAGGA